>NC_068446.1:47060696-47110696 GCF_023373465.1 Oncorhynchus keta | reverse complement strand
GAGTCAGTCCGTTGTATTAGCTATGTCCCCTGGGGTGAGTCAGTCCGTTGTATTAGCTATGTACCCTGGGTGAGTCAGTCCGTTGTATTAGCTATGTCCCCTGGGGTGAGTCAGTCCGTTGTATTAGCTATGTCCCCTGGGGTGAGTCAGTCCGTTGTAATTAGCTATGTCCCCTGGGTGAGTCAGTCCGTTGTAGGAGCTATGTCCCCTGGGGTGAGTCAGTCCATTGTATTAGCTATGTCCCCTGGGGTGAGTCAGTCCGTTGTATTAGCTATGTCCCCTGGGTGAGTCAGTCCGTTGTATTAGCTATGTCCCTGGGTGAGTCAGTCCGTTGTAATTAGCTATGTCCCCTGGGTGAGTCAGTCCGTTGTAGGAGCTATGTCCCCTGGGGTGAGTCAGTCCGTTGTATTAGCTATGTCCCCTGGGTGAGTCAGTCCGTTGTATTAGCTATGTCCCTGGGTGAGTCAGTCCGTTGTATTAGCTATGTCCCCTGGGTGAGTCAGTCCGTTGTATTAGCTATGTACCCTGGGTGAGTCAGTCCGTTGTATTAGCTATGTACCCTGGGTGAGTCAGTCCGTTGTATTAGCTATGTCCCCTGGGTGAGTCGGTCCGTTGTATTAGCTATGTACCCTGGGTGAGTCAGTCCGTTGTATTAGCTATGTACCCTGGGTGAGTCAGTCTGTTGTATTAGCTATGTACCCTGGGTGAGTCGGTCCGTTGTATTAGCTATGTCCCCTGGGTGAGTCAGTCTGTTGTATTAGCTATGTACCCTGGGTGAGTCAGTCTGTTGTATTAGCTATGTACCCTGGGTGAGTCAGTCCGTTGTATTAGCTATGTCCCCTGGGTGAGTCAGTCCGTTGTATTAGCTATGTCCCCTGGGTGAGTCAGTCCGTTGTATTAGCTATGTCCCCTGGGGTGAGTCAATCCGTTGTATTAGCTATGTCCCCTGGGGTGAGTCAGTCCGTTGTATTAGCTATGTCCCCTGAGTGAGTCAGTCCGTTGTAGGAGCTATGTCCCCTGGGTGAGTCAGTCCGTTGTATTAGCTATGTCCCCTGGGGTGAGTCAGTCCGTTGTATTAGCTATGTACCCTGGGTGAGTCGGTCCGTTGTATTAGCTATGTCCCCTGGGTGAGTCAGTCCGTTGTATTAGCTATGTCCCCTGGGTGAGTCAGTCTGTTGTATTAGCTATGTACCCTGGGTGAGTCAGTCTGTTGTATTAGCTATGTCCCTGGGTGAGTCAGTCCGTTGTATTAGCTATGTCCCTGGGTGAGTCAGTCCGTTGTATTAGCTATGTCCCCTGGGTGAGTCAGTCCGTTGTATTAGCTATGTCCCCTGGGTGAGTCAGTCCGTTGTATTAGCTATGTCCCCTGGGGTGAGTCAGTCCGTTGTATTAGCTATGTCCCCTGGGGTGAGTCAGTCCGTTGTATTAGCTATGTACCCTGGGTGAGTCAGTCCGTTGTATTAGCTATGTCCCCTGGGGTGAGTCAGTCCGTTGTATTAGCTATGTCCCCTGGGGTGAGTCAGTCCGTTGTAATTAGCTATGTCCCCTGGGTGAGTCAGTCCGTTGTAGGAGCTATGTCCCCTGGGGTGTGTCAGTCCATTGTATTAGCTATGTCCCCTGGGGTGAGTCAGTCCGTTGTATTAGCTATGTCCCCTGGGTGAGTCAGTCCGTTGTATTAGCTATGTCCCCTGGGTGAGTCAGTCCGTTGTAATTAGCTATGTCCCCTGGGTGAGTCAGTCCGTTGTAGCAGCTTTGTCCCCTGGGGTGAGTCAGTCCGTTGTATTAGCTATGTCCCCTGGGTGAGTCAGTCCGTTGTATTAGCTATGTCCCCTGGGTGAGTCAGTCCGTTGTATTAGCTATGTCCCCTGGGTGAGTCAGTCCGTTGTAGGAGCTATGTACCCTGGGTGAGTCAGTCCGTTGTATTAGCTATACCCCCTGGGTGAGTCAGTCCGTTGTAGGAGCTATGTCCCCTGGGTGAGTCAGTCCGTTGTATTAGCTATGTCCCCTGGGATGAGTCAGTCTGTTGTATTAGCTATGTCCCCTGGGGTGAGTCAGTCCGTTGTATTAGCTATGTCCCCTGGGGTGAGTCAGTCCGTTGTATTAGCTATGTCCCTGGGTGAGTCAGTCCGTTGTATTAGCTATGTCCCCTGGGTGAGTCAGTCCGTTGTATTAGCTATGTCCCCTGGGTGAGTCAGTCCGTTGTATTAGCTATGTCCCCTGGGGTGAGTCAGTCCGTTGTATTAGCTATGTCCCCTGGGGTGAGTCAGTCCGTTGTATTAGCTATGTACCCTGGGTGAGTCAGTCCGTTGTATTAGCTATGTCCCCTGGGGTGAGTCAGTCCGTTGTATTAGCTATGTCCCCTGGGGTGAGTCAGTCCGTTGTAATTAGCTATGTCCCCTGGGTGAGTCAGTCCGTTGTAGGAGCTATGTCCCCTGGGGTGTGTCAGTCCATTGTATTAGCTATGTCCCCTGGGGTGAGTCAGTCCGTTGTATTAGCTATGTCCCCTGGGTGAGTCAGTCCGTTGTATTAGCTATGTCCCCTGAGTGAGTCAGTCCGTTGTAGTAGCTATGTCCCCTGGGTGAGTCAGTCCGTTGTAGGAGCTATGTCCCCTGGGGTGAGTCAGTCTGTTGTATTAGCTATGTCCCCTGGGGTGAGTCAGTCCGTTGTATTAGCTATGTCCCCTGGGGTGAGTCAGTCTGTTGTATTAGCTATGTCCCCTGGGGTGAGTCAGTCTGTTGTATTAGCTATGTCCCCTGGGGTGAGTCAGTCTGTTGTATTAGCTATGTCCCCTGGGGTGAGTCAGTCCGTTGTATTAGCTATGTCCCCTGGGGTGAGTCAGTCTGTTGTATTAGCTATGTCCCCTGGGGTGAGTCAGTCCGTTGTATTAGCTATGTCCCCTGGGGTGAGTCAGTCTGTTGTATTAGCTATGTCCCCTGGGGTGAGTCAGTCCGTTGTATTAGCTATTAGCTGTTGTATTAGCTATGTCCCCTGGGGTGAGTCAGTCCGTTGTATTAGCTATGTCCCCTGGGTGAGTCAGTCTGTTGTATTAGCTATTAGCTGTTGTATTAGCTATGTCCCCTGGGGTGAGTCAGTCTGTTGTATTAGCTATGTCCCCTGGGGTGTACTGTACCTTCTCTGCAGCTACAGGATCCATCGATGGGGGAGCAGGGGGCGTGGTTATGACAGGAGCAGGTAGAGGAGCAACTAGGACCGTATAGCCCCGGAGGACATAGAGAAGAGCAGTCATCTCCCTGGAGAGAGGAGGAGGGGAGAGGGGGAGGTGAGAGGAGGAGAGGAGAGGAGGAGAGAAGAGGAGAGAGGAGGAGGGGAGGAGGAGGGAGAGGAGAGAGGAGAGGAGAGGAGAGGAGAGGAGGAGAGGAGAGGAGAGGAGAGGAGGAGAGGAGAGGAGGAGAGGAGAGGAGAGAGAGGGAGGAGAGAGGAGAGAGGAGAGGAGAGGGAGGAGGGAGAGGAGAGGAGAGGAGAGGAGAGGAGAGGAGAGGGAGAGGAGAGGGAGAGGAGGAGGAGAGGAGGAGGAGGAGGAGAGGAGAGGAGAGGAGAGAGAGAGGAGAGGAGAGGAGGAGGAGAGGAGAGGAGGACAGGAGAGGAGAGGAGAGGAGAGGAGAGGAGAGGAGAGGAGGAGAGGAGAGGAGAGGAGAGAGGAGGAAGGGAGTGGAGGAGAGGAGAGGAGAGGAGGAGGGGAGAGGAGAGAGGAGGATGGGAGATGAGGAGGGGAGAGGAGGAGAGGAGAGGAGGAGACAAGAGGAGAGAGGAAGAGGAGTTAGTTAGCAACTTGAGGAGCAACTAGGACGGTAAAAAGCCCTTCGAAGACACGGAGCATCATCTAAGAACATCACAGTGACATGTGTCTACTGTGATCACTAGTCTCCCATTTCATATGCCATTTAAGTGGAGCTGCGAGGTTCACAGACCGAGGAGTTCAATCCTTTGTGTGGATAGGCCAGAAAATGTGACTTGTCGCTCCCTATGCAAATGCGGTGTCAGATAGCAACATACTGCACTTCAGAGGAGAGAGGAGAACGGCATGAGAAGCGGGACAAACAGAACTGTCACGGAGTGCACAGCAATTGATGTTGCGCCATTCACAGAGCCCTCCGTACACAAAAATGTTGGTCGGAACGGTCCGGAACCAATCAAAATAGCAAGATACCTCCAACAGAGATCTGAATGTATATGAATATATTTCATATATTTCATATCGTATCAGTATCATTAGCTTTTAAATACAATTAAATCTGTTTTCTTTTATCATATTTTTGGACGAGAGAGAGAAGCTATCTCTCTGTTCCTGCAAGTGAGGAGGATATTCACCGTCTTTCATTGAATGTTTTCATAATTTATCTGCGCATAATCGTCGAAAAGCCTACCAGTATGCTAATTAGGTGAGTCAAATAAACGGGCTCTCTTACCGATGCGATTCGGTTGGCTGCTGACGAGTCACTCTCTTACCGATGCGATTCGGTTGGCTGCTGACGAGTCACTCTCTTATCGATGCGATTCGGTTGGCTACTGACGAGTCACTCTGTTACCGATTTGATTCGGTTGGCTACTGACGAGTCACTCTCTTACCGATTTGATTCGGTTGGCTACTGACGAGTCACTCTCTTACCGATGCGATTCGGTTGGCTACTAACGAGTCATTCTCTTACCGATGCGATTCGGTTGGCTACTGACGAGTCACTCTCTTACCGGTGCGATTCGGTTGGCTACTGACGAGTCACTCTCTTACCGATGCGATTCGGTTCGCTACTGACGAGTCACTCTCTTACCGATGCGATTTGGTTGGCTACTGACGAGTCACTCTCTTTACCGATGCGATTCGGTTGGCTACTGACGAGTCACTCTCTTACCGATGCGATTCGGTTGGCTACTGACGAGTCACTCTCTTACCGATGCGATTCGGTTGGCTACTGACGAGTCACTCTCTTTACCGATGCGATTCGGTTGGCTACTGACGAGTCACTCTCTTACCGATGCGATTCGGTTGGCTACTGACGAGTCACTCTCTTACCGATGCGATTCGGTTGGCTACTGACGAGTCACTCTCTTTACCGATGCGATTCGGTTGGCTACTGATGAGTCACTCTCTTACCGATGCGATTCGGTTGGCTACTGATGAGTTACTCTCTTTACCGATGCGATTCGGTTGGCTACTCTCTTCAACGTCACTGTCTGGACTTCATATGGAAAATACCAACAAGATCTTTAGTTCACTAGCGATACCATGAACATACTATGAACATAGCTATCTATGTTGTATGTTGCTGGTGGAAAACACCCCTCCACTCCTCCACTCCTCCATCCTCCACTACTCCACTCCTCCATCCTCCACTCCTCCATCCTCCACTCCTCCATCCTACACTCCTTCATCCCTCCACTCCTCCATCCTCCACTCCTCCATCCTCCACTCCTCCATCCTCCACTCCTCCATCCTCCACTCCTACACTCCTCCATCCCTCCACTCCTCCATCCTCCATCCTCCTCCATCCTCCACTCCTACACTCCTTCATCCCTCCACTCCTCCACTCCTCCATCCTCCACTCCTCTATCCTCCACTCCTACACTCCTCCATCCCTCCACTCCTCCATCCCTCCACTCCTCCACTCCTCTATCCTCCATCCTACACTCCTCCACTCCTCCATCCTCCACTCCTCCATCCTCCACTCCTCTATCCTCCACTCCTACACTCCTCCATCCCTCCACTCCTCCACTCCTCTATCCTCCATCCTACACTCCTCCACTCCTCCATCCTCCACTCCTCCATCCTCCACTCCTCTATCCTCCATCCTCCACTCCTCCATCCATCCTCCACTCCTCCACTCCTCCACTCCTCCATCCCTCCACTCCTCCACTCCTCTATCCTCCATCCTACACTCCTCCACTCCTCCATCCTCCACTCCTCCATCCTCCACTCCTCCATCACTCCTTCCCTCCACTCCTCCATCCTCTACTCCTACACTCCTCCATCCCTCCACTCCTACACTCCTCCATCCCTCCACTCCTCCATCCCTCCACTCCTCCATCCCTCCACTCCTACACTCCTCCATCCCTCCACTCCTCCATCCCTCCACTCCTCCATCCCTCCACTCCTCTATCCTCCATCCTCCACTCCTACACTCCTCCATCCCTCCACTCCTCCATCCCTCCACTCCTCCATCCCTCCACTCCTCTATCCTCCATCCTCCACTCCTACACTCCTCCATCCCTCCACTCCTCCATCCCTCCACTCCTCCATCCCTCCACTCCTCTATCCTCCATCCTCCACTCCTACACTCCTCCATCCCTCCACTCCTCCATCCCTCCACTCCTCCATCCCTCCACTCCTCTATCCTCCATCCTCCACTCCTCCACTCCTCCATCCCTCCACTCCTCCATCCCTCCACTCCTCCACTCCTCTATCCTCCATCCTACACTCCTCTATCCTCCATCCTCCACTCCTCCACTCCTCCACTCCTCCATCCTCCACTCCTCCACTCCTCCACTCCTACACTCCTCCACTCCTACACTCCTCCACTCCTCCACTCCTACACTCCTCCACTCCTACACTCCTCCACTCCTCCACTCCTCTATCCTCCATCCTACACTCCTCTATCCTCCATCCCTCCACTCCTCCACTCCTCTATCCTCCATCCTACACTCCTCCACTCCTCCACTCCTCCACTCCTCCACTCCTCTATCCTCCATCCTCCACTCCTCCATCCTCCACTCCTCCACTCCTCCACTCCTCCACTCCTCCACTCCTCCATCCTCCACTCCTCTATCCTCCACTCCTCCACTCCTCCACTCCTCCACTCCTCCACTCCTCCACTGCTCCACTCCTCCACTCCTCCACTCCTCCACTCCTCCACTCCTCCACTCCTCCACTCCTCCACTCCTCCACTCCTCTATCCTCCACTCCTCCACTCCTCCACTCCTCCACTCCTCCACTCCTCCACTCCTCCACTCCTCCACTCCTCCACTCCTCCACTCCTCCACTCCTACACTCCTCCACTCCTCCACTCCTACACTCCTCCACTCCTTCATCCCTCCACTCCTCCACTCCTCCACTGCTACACTCCTCCACTCTTCCACTCCTCCATCCCTCCACTCCTCCATCCCTCCATCCCTCCACTCCTCCATCCCTCCACTCCTCCATCCCTCCACTCCTCCATCCCTCCACTCCTCCATCCCTCCACTCCTCCATCCCTCCACTCCTCCACTCCTCCACTCCTCCATCCTCCACTCCTCCACTCCTCCACTCCTCCACTCCTCCATCCTCCACTCCTCCATCCTCCACTCCTCCACTCCTCCACTCCTCCACTCCTCCACTCCTCCATCCCTCCACTCCTCCACTCCTCCACTCCTCCACTCCTCCACTCCTCCACTCCTCCATCCCTCCACTCCTCCATCCCTCCATCCCTCCACTCCTCCATCCCTCCACTCCTCCATCCCTCCATCCCTCCACTCCTCCATCCCTCCACTCCTCCATCCCTCCACTCCTCCACCCCTCCACTCCTCCATCCCTCCACTCCTCCACTCCTCCATCCCTCCATCCCTCCACTCCTCCATCCCTCCACTCCTCCATCCCTCCACACCTCCACCCCTCCACCCGGTCCTCTCCTCTGTAGTCACACAAGGCCAGGGTCATTATAATTCCTCTGCTTTAAAATGGCTGAGAACAGCAGCACCTATAAAGATCCCCCCTCTCTCTCTCTCGCTTTCTCTCAGCCCTGATGATCATAGCCCTGTGTCTCTGGGTCCTCTCCTCTCCATCTCTCTCTCTCCTCTCTCTTCTCTGTCCTGAGTGACAGCTGACAGTATGATTTAGAGTACTAATTAGCGCCATAGAAAAGTCCTGTGTGTCTGGGGACTCCCTCCTCGCTCCTCCTCACCGACTCGTCCCTGAGCCTCCTCTGTGCCTCTCCTCACCGGGACTCTGCTCTGTCTGCTACCCAGCTGTCAGCTCAGCACTGTGTGTGTCCGCTCATCTTTAAACGGAGTTTAAAAGGAGGAAAGGACACTGGATGCCAGGGGCAGAACATGGTGTATCTTAAAGGGTCTCTCCTCTCATCTTCCTCCTCCTCGCCTCTCATCTTCCTCCTCCTCTCCCCTTCCTCCTCCCTCCACCTCCTCCTACTCTCCCCTTCCTTCTCCTCTCCTCCTCCCTCCTCCTCCTCCTCCTCCTCCTCCCTCCACCTCCTCCCCCTACACCTCCCCCACCTCCCCCTCCACCTCCTCCTCCTCCTCCTCTCCTCCTCTCCCATTCCTTCACCTCTCCTCCTCCTCCTCCTCCTCCTCCTCCTCCTCCTCCTCCCCCTACACCTCCTCCACCTCCCCGCTCCACCTCCTCCTCCTCTCCTCCTCTCCCATTCCTTCTCCTCTCCTCCTCCTCCTCCTCCTCCTCCTCCTCCTCCTCCTCCTCCTCCCCCTACACCTCCTCCACCTCCCCGCTCCACCTCCTCCTCCTCCTCTCCTCCTCTCCCATTCCTTCTCCTCTCCTCCTCCTCCTCCTCTTCCTCCTCCTCCCCCCTACACCTCCTTCTCTCCTCCTCTCCTCATCTTCCTCCTCCTCCACCTCCCCCCACACCTCCTCCTCCTCCTCTCCTCCTCTCTCTCTTCTCTCGGCGCCCTACATGAAAGCTTCGGTCTGGGAATGACACTTTTATCAATCAGTTCACAGTAGCCTTTGTTCTGTTCTCAAAATGACAGTTTTAATACTGCTAACAATGGCACTTCTACTCTGTTCCCGTTGTTATCTAAGGGCTGAGAGGAGAGGGGGTGTGGTGACGGGGGCTAAGGGCTGAGAGGAGAGGGGTGTGGTGACGGGGGCTAAGGGCTGAGAGGAGAGGGGGTGTGGTGACGGGGGCTAAGGGCTGAGAGGAGAGGGGGTGTGGTGACGGGGGCTAAGGGCTGAGAGGAGAGGGGTTGTGGTGACGGGGCTAAAGGCTGAGAGGAGAGGGGTGTGGTGACGGGGGCTAAGGGCTGAGAGGAGAGGGGTTGTGGTGACGGGGGCTAAAGGCTGAGAGGAGAGGGGTGTGGTGACGGGGGCTAAGGGCTGAGAGGAGAGGGGGTGTGGTGACGGGGCTAAGGGCTGAGAGGAGAGGGGGTGTGGTGACGGGGGCTAAGGGCTGAGAGGAGAGGGGGTGTGGTGACGGGGGCTAAGGGCTGAGAGGAGAGGGGGTGTGGTGACGGGGCTAAGGGCTGAGAGGAGAGGGGTTGTGGTGACGGGGGCTAAAGGCTGAGAGGAGAGGGGGTGTGGTGACGGGGGCTAAGGGCTGAGAGGAGAGGGGGTGTGGTGACGGGGAGGAAGAGAAGGAGAAATCAGAGGAAGAAGAAGAAGAAGAAGAAGAAGAAGAAGAAGAAGAAGAAGAAGAAGAAGAAGTGGAGGAGATGGATAAGGAGGTGGAGGTGGAGGAGAAGGAGGTGGAGGAGGAGGTGGATGAGGAGGAGGTGGAAGAGGAGGAGGTGGATGAGGAGGAGGTGGAAGAGAAGGAGGTGGAAGAGGAGGAGGTGGAGGAGGGGGAGGAGCAGGTAGAAGAGGAGGAGGTGGAAGAGAAGGAGGTGGAAGAGGAGGAGGTGGAAGAGGATGTGGAGGAGGAGAAGGTGGTGGAAGAGAAGGAGGTGGAAGAGGAGGAGGTGGAGGAGGGGGAGGAGGAGGTGGAAGAGGAAAAGGTGAAGGAGGTAGAAGAGCAGGTAGAAGAGGAGGAGGTGGAAGAGAAGGAGGTGGAAGAGGAGGAGGTGGAAGAGGAAAAGGCAGAGGAGGGGGAGGAGGAGGTGGAAGAGGAAAAGGTGAAGGAGGTAGAAGAGCAGGTAGAAGAGGAGGAGGTGGAAGAGGAGCAGGTAGAAGAGGAGGAGGTGGAAGAGGAGAAAGAAGAGACATGGCGAAGTGGAAGAAGAGGAGGGAGGTTTCAGCTCATCCCCAGATCAACAGGCAATTAACTGGTGCCTGGCCTCATGGGTAAAGGAAGGAGGTTTGGTCACTGAGATACAAATGACTTGGCTGCATCCTGGCATACAGTAATGTTACACCCTGTTATCTTTTGGTTTTCTCATGATCTGATTGGGTCTAATTGTGCTGCTGTCCTGGGGCTCTGTGGGGTGTGTTTGTGAACAGAGCCCCAGGACCATGATTTGGTTGGGTCTAATTGTGCTGTTGTCCTGGGGCTCTGTAGGGTGTGTTTGTGAACAGAGCCCCAGGACCATGATTTGGTTGGGTGTAATTGTGCTGTTGTCCTGGGGCTCTGTAGGGTGTGTTTGTGAACAGAGCCCCAGGACCATGATTTGGTTGGGTCTAATTGTGCTGTTGTCCTGGGGCTCTGTAGGGTGTGTTTGTGAACAGAGCCCCAGGACCATGATTTGGTTGGGTGTAATTGTGCTGTTGTCCTGGGGCTCTGTAGGGTGTGTTTGTGAACAGAGCCCCAGGACCATGATTTGGTTGGGTCTAATTGTGCTGTTGTCCTGGGGCTCTGTAGGGTGTGTTTGTGAACAGAGCCCCAGGACCATGATTTGGTTGGGTGTAATTGTGCTGTTGTCCTGGGGCTCTGTAGGGTGTGTTTGTGTTTGTGAACAGAGCCCCAGGACCAGCTTGCTTAGGGGACTCTTCTCCAGGTTCATCTCTCTGTAGGTGATGGCTTTGTTATGGAAGGTTTGGGAATCGCTTCCTTTTAGGTGGTTGTAGAATTTAATGTCTCTTTTCTGGATTTTGATCATTAGCGGGTATCGGCCTCATTCTGCTCTTCATGCATTATTTGGTGGTGTTTGGTTATATTTGCAGAATTCTGCGTGCAGAGTCTCAATTTGGTGTTTGTCCCATTTTGTGAATTATTGGTTGGTGAGCGGACCGCAGCCCTCACAACCATAAAGGGCAATGGGTTCTATAACTGATTCTATTCTTTTTTTAGCCAGATCTTAATTGTCAAGTTTTATATTCCTTTTGATGGCATAGAAGGCCTTTCTTGCCTTGTCTCTCAGATCGTTCACAGCTTCAACACCATTATTTTTGCCTTACTGAGATTTACTGTCAGGGCCCAGGTCTGTCAGGGCCCAGGTCTGACAGGGCCCAGGTCTGACAGAATATGTGCAGATGATCTAGGTGCTGCTGTAGGCCCTCCTTGGTTGGAGACAGATCATCAGGAAACAGTGGACATTTGACTTCAGATTCTAGTAGGGTGAGGCCGGGTGCTGCAGACTTTTCTAGTGCCCTCGCCAATTCGTTAATATATATGATGAAGAGGATGGGGCTCAAGCTGCATCCCTGTCTCACCCCACGGCTCTGTGGAAAGACGTGTTTTTAACCTATTTAACATATTTAACATATTTAACATATGTAACATATTTAATATATTTAACATATTTAATATATTTAATATATTTAACATATTTAACGTATTTAATATATGTAATATATTTAACATATTTAACATATGTAATATATGTAATATATTTAACATATTTAATATATTTAACATATTTAATATATTTAACATATTTAACATATTTAATATATTTAATATATTTAACATATTTAACATATTTAATATATTTAACATATTTAACATGGTTAATATATTTAACATATTTAACATATTTAACATATTTAATATATTTAACATATTTAACATATTTAATATATTTAACATATTTAACATATTTAACATATTTAATATATTTAACATATTTAACATATTTAACATATTTAATATATTTAATATATTTAACATATTTAATATATTTAACATATTTAACATATTTAATATATTTAACATATGTACCATATTTAATATATTTAACATATTTAATATATTTAACATATTTAATATATTTAACATATTTAACATATTTAATATATTTAATATATTTAACATATTTAACATATTTAATATATTTAACATATTTAATATATTTAACATATGTAACATATTTAATATATTTAACATATTTAATATATTTAACATATTTAACATATTTAATATGAATTTGTTCATGTTTTTTCAGGGCCCCCATACTGCACAATGAGGATTAGGAAGTGATTCGCTGTTTGGGGTAAAGTTTAACAAAAACAAGTGAAATCACCTAAAAAGGTGTCTGGACTTTTCTATAATATACATATAACCTGCCCCTTTACATCAAACATAGAGATTTGGTTGAAAATAAATAACTCAATACTACTGGCCTAGTGATTGGTTTAGCCACCAATCCCATCTATCTCTGCTGGTCACCCTCAGCCCATCCCATCTATCTCTGCTGGCCACCCTCAGCCCATCCCATCTATCTCTGCTGGACACCCTCAGCCCATCCCATCTATCTCTGCTGGCCACCCTCAGCCCATCCCATCTATCTCTGCTGGCCACCCTCAGCCCATCCCATCTATCTCTGCTGGACACCCTCAGCCCATCCTATCTCTGCTGGTCATCTACCACTTCATCCCATCTATCTCTGGTTCCCATCTATCTCTGCTGGCCACCCTCAGCCCATCCCATATCTTTCAACTCCCATCTATCTGTGATGTTTATCTCTGCTGGTCACCCTCAGCCCATCCCATCTACAATCTACGCACTATCTTTCAACTATACTGAATAGAATCCACAGATTGCGTGTTGAAGATAAATACTTTTATTAAGAGTATTAGTATATTAGTAATTGACTGACCAGGTCTGTCCAGATCCCCTAACAGTACTATTTTTAGGGTCAATTTTAGATCAATGCTATGCATTTTCAGCCACTCCTGAACCTGAAACCAGAAATAGGCTACCTGAGGTCAATACCAAAATAAATGGTCTATTGATTCTGTATCCTCACAACAAAATCTGCTTCGATGATTTTATGCAACAAATATTCAACATTTTGCTGGTGGCAAGAATTCTATATAATACTTTTAGCTGAAAAGCACGAAGTCTTGAATCTTGTGTTGTTTTATATATTAACTCATATACCCTGTGCCATGGAATCGGTACATCAAAAATCTTTTCCCAACTATTTTGCAATCTGTATGGCACAGCTGTCAACATCCTGGTCCTCAAATGAAACTGGTGTACTTTCCTATTTATATTTTTATTTTATTCCTCTGCCAGTATTGATCATTTATATTGGGCAGACAGACCAGTTCCCTACCTCCTCCAGTATTGATCCTTTATATTGGGCAGACAGACCAGTTCCCTACCTCCTCCAGTTTAGATCCTTTATATTGGGCAGACAGACCAGTTCCCTACCTCCTCCAGTATTGATCCTTTATATTGGGCAGACAGACCAGTTCCCTACATCCTCCAGTTTTGATCCTTTATATTGGGCAGACAGACCAGTTCCCTACCTCCTCCAGTATTGATCCTTTATATTGGGCAGACAGGCCAGTTCCCTACCTCCTCCAGTATTGATCCTTTATATTGGGCAGACAGACCAGTTCCCTACCTCCTCCAGTATTGATCCTTTATATTGGGCAGACATGCCAGTTCCCTACCTCCTCCAGTATTGATCCTTTATATTGGGCAGACATGCCAGTTCCCTACCTCCTCCAGTATTGATCCTTTATATTGGGCAGACAGACCAGTTCCCTACCTCCTCCAGTATTGATCCTTTATATTGGGCAGACAGACCAGTTCCCTACCTCCTCCAGTATTGATCATTTATATTGGGCAGACAGACCAGTTCCCTACCTCCTCCAGTATTGATCATTTATATTGGGCAGACAGACCAGTTCCCTACCTCCTCCAGTATTGATCATTTATATTGGGCAGACAGACCAGTTCCCTACCTCCTCCAGTATTGATCCTTTATATTGGGCAGACAGACCAGTTCCCTACCTCCTCCAGTATTGATCCTTTATATTGGGCAGACAGACCAGTTCCCTACCTCCTCCAGTATTGATCCTTTATATTGGGCAGACAGACCAGTTCCCTACCTCCTCCAGTATTGATCCTTTATATTGGGCAGACAGACCAGTTCCCTACCTCCTCCAGTATTGATCCTTTATATTGGGCAGACAGACCAGTTCCCTACCTCCTCCAGTATTGATCCTTTATATTGGGCAGACAGACCAGTTCCCTACCTCCTCCAGTATTGATCCTTTATATTGGGCAGACAGACCAGTTCCCTACCTCCTCCAGTATTGATCCTTTATATTGGGCAGACATGCCAGTTCCCTACCTCCTCCCGCTGCCACCTGCCTCCTCCAGTATTGATCCTTTATATTGGGCAGACATGCCAGTTCCCTACCTCCTCCAGTATTGATCCTTTATATTGGGCAGACAGACCAGTTCCCTACCTCCTCCCGCTGCCACCTGCCTCCTCCAGTATTGATCCTTTATATTGGGCAGACAGACCAGTTCCCTACCTCCTCCAGTATTGATCCTTTATATTGGGCAGACATGCCAGTTCCCTACCTCCTCCAGTATTGATCCTTTATATTGGGCAGACATGCCAGTTCCCTACCTCCTCCAGTATTGATCCTTTATATTGGGCAGACATGCCAGTTCCCTGCCTCCTCCAGTATTGATCCTTTATATTGGGCAGACAGACCAGTTCCCTACCTCCTCCAGTATTGATCCTTTATATTGGGCAGACATGCCAGTTCCCTACCTCCTCCAGTATTGATCCTTTATATTGGGCAGACATGCCAGTTCCCTACCTCCTCCAGTATTGATCCTTTATATTGGGCAGACATGCCAGTTCCCTACCTCCTCCAGTATTGATCATTTATATTGGGCAGACAGACCAGTTCCCTACCTCCTCCAGTATTGATCCTTTATATTGGGCAGACAGACCAGTTCCCTACCTCCTCCAGTATTGATCCTTTATATTGGGCAGACAGACCAGTTCCCTACCTCCTCCAGTATTGATCCTTTATATTGGGCAGACAGACCAGTTCCCTACCTCCTCCAGTATTGATCCTTTATATTGGGCAGACATGCCAGTTCCCTACCTCCTCCAGTATTGATCCTTTATATTGGGCAGACATGCCAGTTCCCTACCTCCTCCCGCTGCCACCTGCCTCCTCCAGTATTGATCCTTTATATTGGGCAGACAGACCAGTTCCCTACCTCCTCCAGTATTGATCCTTTATATTGGGCAGACAGACCAGTTCCCTACCTCCTCCCGCTGCCACCTGCCTCCTCCAGTTTTGATCCTTTATATTGGGCAGACAGACCAGTTCCCTGCCTCCTCCAGTATTGATCCTTTATATTGGGCAGACAGACCAGTTCCCTACCTCCTCCAGTATTGATCCTTTATATTGGGCAGACAGACCAGTTCCCTACCTCCTCCTACCCTCCTCCTCCAGTATTGATCCTTTATATTGGGCAGACATGCCAGTTCCCTGCCTCCTCCAGTATTGATCATTTATATTGGGCAGACAGACCATTACCATGCCTCCTCCTGCTGCCCCCTGCATCCTCCATTTTGGGGGTAATCAATTGGTTGCACTTTTGGATTGAGCTGTACAATTCTGATAACTCCATGAAGGACATAACTCTGCCATTCCAATTTACAATATAATTTAAGAACAAAATACCCTTTTCAATAAATACAGGTATTTTATCAACCAGCACATTTGAGTTCAGCCATAATATTTGTTGTAATATTTGTTCTATCTTTTCAGGGAGATGAAATTGAAATTGTAGCCAGCTCTGCTACGCTTGTTTAAAAAAAAGAGATACTTTGAAAAAAGTTAAATTTTCAATTAATCGAGAGACAATTTGATCATTTAATTTAATAATCTCAACCCACCCAGTTCATATTCAGTATATAGATAGGCACGTTTTATCTTGTTTATTTATTTTGGGGGGTTTAGAGTCCCAGATAAAGTGAAATATTTGAAATATTTTTTTTGCTCATTTGATTTGAAAAAAATGAATCATCAGGAGTAGTCAGCTTCATGAGTAAGTGAGTAAACTGAGACTAAACTGACTAAGGAGTTAATCAGGGCATTTTTTTTCCATAAATAGACAGGTATTTACATCACCATGGTTGCAGGATCTTGTCTATTTTTACAAGTTTTCTATTGAAGAGCTTATTTATATATGTTGTGATATAAATACCAATTGTGTCGACTTCACCATCAGCGCTTTTTAACATAAACTGCAGGGTAATGTAAAAGGTTTATTTTTTTAAAGATCCAATACGTAATATCATAATATCATAATTCAGTTTTAGTCCAAAGAGTACAGAAAAGTTATCTTTAATGAGACATTGCAGGGATCTAGCTTGATATAAAACTTTAGCTTGGGGACTTAATATAAAACTTTAGCTTGCGGACTTAATATAAAACTTGAGTCATCGGCATACATGGACACCTTTGGTTTTACGCCTTGGATTTATAATCCTCTAATGTTGTGATTGGATCTGATTTTAATAGCTAGCATTTCGATGGCCATAACGAATAGATATGGTGACAGCGGACACCCTTGTTTAACTCCTCTTGACGATTCAAAACTCTCTGAGAAGTAGCCATTGTTTACTATTTTACACCTGGGGTTGCTATACATTATTTTTACCCATTTTATAATAGAATTACCAAAATTGAAAAAAATCCAGGCATTTATAAATACATCCAGTCTTACTTTATCAAAAGCCTTTTCAAAATCAACTAAAAAATACCATTCCTCACTTCTTAGATGTTTCATGATGTTCTATTATTTCTAGTAGTATATTATCATCCATGTACGATATGTATCGTCCATGTAAAAAACCTGTTTGATCATGATGAACAATACCTGGTAAAACCCTTTTAATTCTGAGTGCTCTGCATTTCGCCAGTATTTTTTGCATCACAACATTGCAGTGTAAGGGGCCTCCAGTTTTTTTTAGATAGACCGGGTATTTATATTTTCCATCTGGGTCTTGTTTTAATAATAGAGATATCAGACCTTCCTGCTCAGTACCTGACAGACTACAATTTCTATAGGAAAACAATAGATATATATATAGTTATAGTTAAAAAATATATAGTTAAAACAATCTAACAGTGGAGCTTTTAGTATATAAAAAAATACTTGATATACCTCTACCGGTATCCCATCAAGCCCTGGGGTTTTTCCAGACTGAAAAAGTTATTCCTCTGTAACTTGGCCTTCGCACTGATCTTTCTGTACATTTGTTAATCTTCAATTTTTTTAAATATTATTTGTAAATAATTCCTTACCGTAATCTTCATTCAAAAGAAAAAGAGAACATCTAACTAAAATAATTAGCTTCCTCTTTTAAAATATAATTCGGAGAATCATAGATGACTCCGTCTTCGGGAACAAGTTTCTGTAAATTACTTTTGTTATCGTTCCTGTATTGGAGATTCAGGAAGAATTTTGTGCATTTTTCTCCATATTCCATCTATTTTGCTTTATTTATTTTTGTAATAGATTACATTAGATCGTTCTGGAATAAGTTCCTCAAGTTCTTTTTGTTTTTCCTACAACTTATTTTGTATCTCGAGTATCGTTTTTATTGCGGTACTATTAGTTCATTCCCTTCTTAGTCTTGGCTCTTTAGACAGAAACTTTTTTTTTTTTATTATTGATGAATATTGAATTTAATGACCCCTGAAGATAGATTTAAATCCCAAACAATAAGGGGATTTACTGAACCTATATTATTCAACTGGAAAAATTAAATTATAAATTATTTTGTCTTAGTTAAAAATAAGTTGTCCTCCAGTAAACTTTGATTACATTTCCAATATCCCCGTCCACGTGGAAAATCTATGACAGTTATGTGAAGGCCAATTAGATGAGGATCTGATCGCATTCTGTCTCCTATTAAAACGTGTTTAACCTTTGATGCAAGAGAGAAAGAGACAAGAAAGTAGTCAAGACGACTAGCTTGATTAAATCTCCTCCATGTATATCTCACCAGGTCGGGTTTTTTGAGTCTCCAAATATCCACTATTTCTAATGTGTCCATAATATTTGTGATTTCCTTAAGGGCATGGTGAAGTTTGTGGAGTGATTATCTTTACTGTCCATTGGGGTACTTAACATTTTCCTATTGGCTTAGCCACAGGGACCCAGATTAGTGCTCTGCAGTTGTTTTAGCCACTCAGGGACCTGGGACTACTATAGTGCTTTCCTATTGGCTTAGCCACAGGGACCCAGATTAGTGCTCTGCAGTTGTTTTAGCCACTCAGGGACCTGGGACTACTATAGTGCTTTCCTATTGGCTTAGCCACAGGAACCCAGATTAATGCTCTGCAGTTGTTTTAGCCACTCAGAGACCTGGGACTATAGTGCTCATCTATTGGGTAAGTGATTTGTGCTACTGGATGGCTAATTGGTCAATCAAAAAAGGAGGTCAGCACACCGAGTGGAAGAAGAGGAAGAAGAACTCACCATGTAACCAGGGGCACAGACGCAGGCCCCAGTGACTCCGTGACAGTCAGCCCCGTGGGAACAGCTGCATGGCAACCTGCATCCATCGCCGTGGTAACCAGGTGGACAGGTCTCGTTGCAGTAGAGCCCCGCCCATCCTGCTGTACAGCTGCACTCACCTGACAGGGGGTGACAGCTAGAGCAGAATCAATAAATCAAATTAATCAATCAACCAACCAATCTAATTAATCTATCAATCAAACAATCTAATCAATGAATCAATCTAATCAATCAATCAACCAACAAATCAATCATTCAGTCAATCAGTCGTTTAGTCAATCAGTCAAATGTTATCTGTAAAGCCATTTCGACATCAAGCAAACATAACCCCAGTAGGACATGTCTGTTAGATCTGCAGAGAGAGTGAAACAGTGAGCCCCAAGCTGACATCCATCCATCCATCCATCCTGACTGAGGTGCTCCTTTAGCATCCATCCATCCATCCATCCATCCATCCATCCATCCATCCATCCTGACCAACGTGTTCCTATAGCATCCATCCATCCATCCATCCATCCTGACCAACATGTTCCTATAGCATCCATCCATCCATCCATCCATCCATCCTGACCAACATGTTCCTATAGCATCCATCCATCCATCCATCCATCCATCCATCCATCCATCCTGACCAACGTGTTCCTATAGCATCCATCCATCCATCCATCCATCCATCCATCCATCCATCCATGACCAACATGTTCCTATAGCATCCATCCATCCATCCTGAACAACATGTTCCTATAGCATCCATCCATCCATCCATCCATCCATCCATCCATCCATCCATCCATCCATCCATCCTGACCAACGTGTTCCTATAGCATCCATCCATCCATCCATCCTGACCAACATGTTCCTATAGCATCCATCCATCCATCCATCCATCCATCCTGACCAACATGTTCCTATAGCATCCATCCATCCATCCTGACCAACGTGTTCCTATAGCATCCATCCATCCATCCATCCTGACCAACGTGTTCCTATAGCATCCATCCATCCATCCATCCTGACCAACATGTTCCTATAGCATCCATCCATCCATCCATCCATCCTGACCAACATGTTCCTATAGCATCCATCCATCCATCCTGACCAACATGTTCCTATAGCATCCATCCATCCATCCATCCATCCATCCATCCATCCATCCATCCTGACCAACGTGTTCCTATAGCATCCATCCATCCATCCATCCATCCTGACCAACATGTTCCTATAGCATCCATCCATCCATCCATCCATCCATCCTGACCAACATGTTCCTATAGCATCCATCCATCCATCCATCCATCCTGACCAACGTGTTCCTATAGCATCCATCCATCCATCCATCCTGACCAACATGTTCCTATAGCATCCATCCATCCATCCATCCATCCTGACCAACATGTTCCTATAGCATCCATCCATCATCCATCCATCCTGACCAACATGTTCCTATAGCAATCGTCCATCCATCCATCCTGACCAACATGTTCCTATAGCATCCATCCATCCATCCATCCATCCATCCATCCATCCATCCATCCATCCTGACCAACATGTTCCTATAGCATCCATCCATCCATCCATCCTGACCAACATGTTCCTATAGCATCCATCCATCCATCCATCCATCCTGACCAACGTGTTCCTATAGCATCCATCCATCCATCCATCCATCCATCCTGACCAACATGTTCCTATAGCATCCATCCATCCATCCTGACCAACATGTTCCTATAGCATCCATCCATCCATCCATCCATCCATCCATCCATCCTGACCAACATGTTCCTATAGCATCCATCCATCCATCCTGACCAACATGTTCCTATAGCATCCATCCATCATCCATCCATCCTGACCAACATGTTCCTATAGCATCCATCCATCCATCCATCCTGACCAACATGTTCCTATAGCATCCATCCATCCATCCATCCATCCATCCATCCATCCATCCATCCATCCTGACCAACATGTTCCTATAGCATCCATCCATCCATCCATCCATCCATCCATCCATCCATCCATCCATCCATCCATCCATCCTGACCAACGTGTTCATAGCATCCATCCATCCATCCATCCATCCATCCATCCATCCATCCATCCATCCATCCATCCTGACCAACATGTTCCTATAGCATCCATCCATCCATCCATCCATCCATCCATCCATCCTGACCAACATGTTCCTATAGCATCCATCCATCCATCCATCCATCCATCCTGACCAACATGTTCCTATAGCATCCATCCATCCATCCATCCATCCATCCTGACCAACGTGTTCCTATAGCATCCATCCATCCATCCATCCTGACCAACATGTTCCTATAGCATCCATCCATCCATCCATCCATCCTGACCAACGTGTTCCTATAGCATCCATCCGTCCATCCTGACCAACATGTTCCTATAGCATCCATCCATCCATCCATCCTGACCAACATGTTCCTATAGCATCCATCCATCCATCCATCCATCCTGACCAACATGTTCCAATAGCATCCATCCATCCATCCATCCATCCATCCATCCATCCATCCATCCTGACCAACATGTTCCAATAGCATCCATCCATCCATCCATCCTGACCAACATGTTCCAATAGCATCCATCCATCCATCCATCCATCCATCCATCCATCCATCCTGACCAACATGTTCCAATAGCATCCATCCATCCATCCATCCTGACCAACATGTTCCATCATCCATCCATCCATCCATCCTGACCAACATGTTCCAATAGCATCCATCCATCCATCCATCCATCCATCCATCCATCCATCCATCCATCCATCCTGACCAACATGTTCCTATAGCATCCATCCATCCATCCATCCATCCATCCATCCATCCATCCATCCATCCATCCATCCTGACCAACATAGCATCCATCCATCCATCCATCCATCCATCCATCCATCCATCCATCCATCCATCCATCCATCCTGACCAACATGTTCCTATAGCATCCATCCATCCATCCATCCATCCATCCATCCATCCATCCATCCATCCTGACTTGTTCCTATAGCATCCATCCATCCATCCATCCATCCTGACCAACGTGTTCCTATAGCATCCATCCATCCATCCATCCATCCATCCATCCATCCATCCATCCATCCATCCATCCATCCATCCATCCATCCATCCATCCATCCATCCTGACCAACGTGCTCCTATAGCATCCATCCATCCATCCATCCATCCTGACCAACGTGCCCTATAGCATCCATCCATCCATCCATCCATCCTGACCAACGTGTTCCTATAGCATCCATCCATCCATCCATCCATCCTGACCAACATGTTCCTATAGCATCCATCCATCCATCCATCCATCCATCCATCCATCCATCCATCCATCCATCCATCCTGACCAACGTGCTCCTATAGCATCCATCCATCCATCCATCCATCCATCCATCCATCCATCCATCCATCCATCCATCCATCCATCCTGACCAACATGTTCCATCCATCCATCCATCCATCCATCCATCCATCCATCCATCCATCCATCCTGACCAACATATTCCTACAGTTCCAAACGTAGCATCCATCCATCCATCCATCCATCCATCCATCCATCCATCCATCCATCCATCCATCCATCCATCCATCCTGACCAACATAGCATCCATCCTGACCAACGTAGCATCCATCCATCCATCCATCCATCCATCCATCCATCCATCCATCCTGACCAACGTGCTCCTATAGCATCCATCCATCCATCCATCCATCCACCAACGTCCATCCATCATCCATCCATCCATCCATCCATCCATCCATCCATCCTGACCAACGTGCTCCTACAGCATCCATCCATCCATCCATCCATCCATCCTGACCAACGTGCTCCTACAGCATCCATCCATCCATCCATCCATCCATCCATCCTGACCAACGTGCTCCTATCCATCCATCCATCCATCCTGACCAACGTGCTCCTACAGCATCCATCCTGACCAACGTGCCTACAGCATCCATCCTGACCAACGTGCCCTCAGCATCCATCCTGACCAACGTGCTCCTATAGCATCCATCCTGACCAACGTGCTCCATACAGCATCCATCCTGACCAACGTGCTCCAGCATCCATCCATCCATCCATCCATCCATCCCAACGTGCTCCTCCATCCATCCTGACCAACGTGCTCCTGATCCATCCTGACCAACGTGTTCCTATAGCATCCATCCATCCATCCATCCAACGTGCTCCTGACCATCCTGACCAACGTGCTCCAGCATCCATCCTGAGCATCCATCCATCCATCCATCCATCCATCCATCCATCCATCCATCCACCAACGTCCATCCATCCTGACCAACGTGCTCATCCATCCTGACCAACGTGTTCCTATAGCATCCATCCATCCATCCATCCTGACCAACGTGCTCTACAGCATCCATCCTGACCAACGTGCTCCTATCCATCCTGACCAACGTGCTCCATCCATCCACCAACGTCCATCCATCCATCCATCCACCAACGTCCATCCATCCACCAACGTCCATCCATCCTGACCAACGTGCTCCTATCCATCCTGACCAACGTGCTCCTATCCATCCTGACCAACGTGCTCCTACAGCATCCATCCTGACCAACGTGTTCCTATAGCATCCATCCATCCATCCATCCATCCATCCATCCATCCATCCATCCATCCATCCATCCATCCATCCATCCATCCATCCATCCATCCATCCATCCTGACCAACGTGCTCCTATAGCATCCATCCATCCATCCATCCATCCTGACCAACGTGCCATAGCATCCATCCATCCATCCATCCATCCTGACCAACGTGCTCCTATAGCATCCATCCATCCATCCATCCATCCTGACCAACGTGCTCCTATAGCATCCATCCATCCATCCATCCATCCATCCATCCATCCATCCATCCATCCATCCATCCTGACCAACGTGCTCCTATAGCATCCATCCATCCATCCATCCATCCATCCATCCATCCATCCATCCATCCATCCATCCATCCATGACCAACGTGCTCCTATAGCATCCATCCATCCATCCATCCATCCATCCATCCATCCATCCATCCATCCATCCATCCTGACCAACATATTCCTACAGCATCCATCCTGACCAACGTGCTCCTATAGCATCCATCCATCCATCCATCCATCCATCCATCCATCCATCCATCCATCCATCCATCCATCCATCCATCCTGACCAACGTCCCTATAGCATCCATCCTGACCAACGTGCTCCTATAGCATCCATCCATCCATCCATCCATCCATCCATCCATCCATCCATCCTGACCAACGTGCCATAGCATCCATCCATCCATCCATCCATCCATCCTGACCAACGTGCTCCTACAGCATCCATCCACCAACGTGCTCCTATCCATCCTGACCAACGTGCTCCTACAGCATCCATCCTGACCAACGTGCCTACAGCATCCATCCTGACCAACGTGCTCCTACAGCATCCATCCATCCATCCATCCATCCATCCTGACCAACGTGCTCATCCATCCATCCATCCATCCTGACCAACGTCCCATCCTGACCAACGTGCCATCCATCCTGACCAACGTCCATCCATCCTGACCAACGTGCTCCTACAGCATCCATCCACCAACGTCCACAGCATCCATCCACCAACGTCCATCCATCCTGACCAACGTGCTCCTACAGCATCCATCCTGACCAACGTGCTCCTACAGCATCCATCCTGACCAACGTGCTCCAGCATCCATCCATCCATCCATCCATCCATCCTGACCAACGTGCTCCTACAGCATCCATCCTGACCAACGTGCTCCTACAGCATCCATCCTGACCAACGTGCTCCTACAGCATCCATCCTGACCAACGTGCTCCTACAGCATCCATCCATCTCTCCATCCTGACCAACGTGCTCCTATCCATCCTGACCAACGTGCTCCTACAGCATCCATCCACCAACGTCCATCCATCCAACGTCTCCTACAGCATCCATCCTGACCAACGTGCTCCTACAGCATCCATCCTGACCAACGTGCTCCTACAGCATCCATCCTGACCAACGTGCTCCTACAGCATCCATCCTGACCAACGTGCTCCTACAGCATCCATCCTGACCAACGTGCTCCTCCATCCATCCTGACCAACGTGCTCCTATCCATCCTGACCAACGTCCATCCATCCATCCATCCATCCTGACCAACGTGCTCCTACAGCATCCATCCTGACCAACGTGCTCCTATAGCATCCATCCTGACCAACGTGCTCCTACAGCATCCATCCTGACCAACGTGCTCCTACAGCATCCATCCTGACCAACGTGCTCCTACAGCATCCATCCTGACCAACGTGCTCCTACAGCATCCATCCTGACCAACGTGCTCCTATAGCATCCATCCTGACCAACGTGCTCCTACAGCATCCATCCTGACCAACGTGCTCCTATAGCATCCATCCATCCATCCATCCATCCATCCATCCATCCATCCATCCATCCATCCATCCATCCATCCTGACCAACGTGCTCCTACAGCATCCATCCTGACCAACGTGCTCCTACAGCATCCATCCTGACCAACGTGCTCCTACAGCATCCATCCTGACCAACGTGCTCCTATAGCCCTCAGAGGCTCAAGTTCTGCCTTTTCTCCTTTACACAGACTGTGATGATGAGCATTAGTGCTTCAATTCACCAACATTTCTGTTATTTTTCCTTTTTTAAATATACCCTTTACACAGTGAACCCGAAAATGTTGGTTATTTACCCAATAAATTACCGGGACTCTCTTTACATTTACATTTAAGTCATTTATTTTTGTTCTTTATTTTTTATTCTTTATTATTATTATTTTTCTTTAAGAAATAATTGACAAACATCGGTTAAATTATTTGAATTCCATTTCGTTAGTTTTTTTTTCTGTGAGCTCAATGCGCACATTTCACAGTTTCCCTAGAGATAAATCAGATCCAGACTGAACTGTGTGATGTAGTAGGGAGTTGTAGTTTCTCTAGAGATAAATCAGATCCAGACTGAACTGTGTGATGTCGTAGGGAGTTGTAGTTTCTCTAGAGATAAATCAGATCCAGACTGAACTGTGTGATGTAGTAGGGAGTTGTAGTTTCTCTAGAGATAAATCAGACCCAGACTGAACTGTGTGATGTAGTAGGGAGTTGTAGTTTCTCTAGAGATAAATCAGATCCAGCCTGAACTGTGTGATGTAGTAGGGAGTTGTAGTTTCTCTAGAGATAAATCAGATCCAGCCTGAACTGTGTGATGTAGTAGGGAGTTGTAGTTTCTCTAGAGATAAATCAGATCCAGACTGAACTGTGTGATGTCGTAGGGAGTTGTAGTTTCTCTAGAGATAAATCAGATCCAGACTGAACTGTGTGATGTAGTAGGGATTTGTAGTTTTCAACAGGCCAATATTCTACATAGTTTAGCGTAGGAAACGTGATAATTAACTACAATGAAAATGACATGATCTCAGTCAGGGGTAGTCAGTGTAATGTCCTACGTACCCGACAGTGTTGGAGGCGTTACAGGGACAGTACTTGTCACAGATGAGTCCGTACAGGCCTGGAGGACAGAACCTCTCCTGACAGTGAGGTCCTTTAAAGCCCGTGTCACAGAGACACGCTCCGTTGATATGGTAACACTTAGCACCGTTCTGACAGTCACAACGCAGGCTGCACTGAGGACCGTACCAGCCCACCGGACACTCCTCCTGGCATCTAGAGAGGACAGGGAGGGGAGAAGAGAGTCACACCTCAGCCTGCACTAGGGGCCGTAGGACCGTACCAGGTACTCTTCCTGGCATCTATAGGGAATAACAATAGTACTATAGTGGTAAAAGTCTAGCCCCTAAAACTTCTTAGGGCCCCTTTTCTCTCCACTTCCTGCCTGAATGATGTGCCCAAAGTAAACTGCCTAAACTGCCTGTTGCTCAGGCCCCGAAGCCAGGATATGCATACCATTGGGGATATGCATACCATTGGGGATATGCATACCATTGGGGATATGCATACCATTGGGGATATGCATACCATTGGGAAGAAAACACCTATAACACAATTGATATGAGAAGAAAGGAGAAAATACAATGAAAAACCAACTAGAATTGTTGTTTTTGTTTTTGAGAGTCCATCCTCTTAGAAATGCAAGAGAAAGGTCATTTTGAGAATTAGCTCCCTGGGTGCAATTCCTATGGATTCCACCAGGTGTCAGCAGTCTATGTTCAAGGCTTCAGGCTTGTAACTTCAAAAACAAATAAGAAATATCAGTTTTAGCAGACAGACACAGTCTTGGAAATCCGTGTTTGTGCGCGCATGATAAGGAATAACAATAGTAATATAGTGGTAAAAGTCCAGCCTCTATAAACAAGTGAAGACCCAGTGACTATGTTCAGTGACCTAACCGGATTGAAGAGACTGTAAATATTAAGACCCCCACCGAGACAGACAGTCAGACTACTAAACTGTAAAAAAAAATATATATATATATAAAAAAATACTCTTTGGACAAACACCCCCCCCCCAAAAAAATGACCACAATTATATTACAATTAAAATATTATAATTATAAATTTTTCTCAATTGAAAAAAAAACAATGTTTGTTGAAAACAAATATATGATTGAAGTGTTCTATTTCATTATTAAATTATTAAAACAAAGTTAAAGTTCGACTCCACTTCCTGTCTGGTTAAACAACACAAATACAAACACATAACCCATTTTTTTTATTTATCTTGTTCCATGTAGAATCTTTCACTTTGCATTCCTTGCAAACAAAGAACTTGTGCTGGTTTAATGAACATGAAATAATGAGTCCAAATGTCTGGACGAAGAAAGTCGTAACATTTTACTGGCCACAATATTGAAATCAGACCGTGAGGTGGTTAGAGTGTAGAGGTGGCAGGTAGCCTAGTGGTTAGAGTGTAGAGGTGGCAGGTAGCCTAGTGGTTAGAGTGTAGAGGTGGCAGGTAGCCTAGTGGTTAGAGTGTGGAGGTGGCAGGTAGCCTAGTGGTTAGAGTGTAGAGGTGGCAGGTAGCCTAGTGGTTAGAGTGTAGAGGAGGCAGGTAGTCTAGTGGTTAGAGTGTAGAGGTGGCAGGTAGCCTAGTGGTTAGAGTGTAGAAGTGGCAGGTAGCCTAGTGGTTAGAGTGTAGAGGTGGCAGGTAGCCTAGTGGTTAGAGTGTAGAGGTGGCAGGTAGCCTAGTGGTTAGAGTGTAGAAGTGGCAGGTAGCCTAGTGGTTAGAGTGTAGAGGAGGCAGGTAGTCTAGTGGTTAGAGTGTAGAGGTGGCAGGTAGCCTAGTGGTTAGAGTGTAGAAGTGGTAGGTAGCCTAGTGGTTAGAGTGTAGAAGTGGCAGGTAGGCTAGTGGTTAGAGTGTAGAGGTGGCAGGTAGCCTAGTGGTTAGAGTGTAGAAGTGGCAGGTAGCCTAGTGGTTAGAGTGTAGAGGTGGTAGGTAGTCTAGTGGTTAGAGTGTAGAGGTGGCAGGTAGCCTAGTGGTTAGAGTGTAGAGGCGGCAGGTAGCCTAGTGGTTAGAGTGTAGAGGTGGCAGGTAGCCTAGTGGTTAGAGTGTAGAGGTGGCAGGTAGCCTAGTGGTTAGAGTGTAGATGTGGCAGGGTAGCCTAGTGGTTAGAGTGTAGAGGTGGCAGGTAGCCTAGTGGTTAGAGTGTAGAGGAGGCAGGTAGCCTAGTGGTTAGAGTGTAGAAGTGGCAGGTAGCCTAGTGGTTAGAGTGTAGAGGTGGCAGGTAGCCTAGTGGTTAGTTAGAGTGTAGAGGTGGCAGGTAGCCTAGTGGTTAGAGTGTAGAGGTGGTAGGTAGCCTAGTGGTTAGAGTGTAGAGGTGGCAGGTAGCCTAGTGGTTAGAGTGTAGAGGTGGCAGGTAGCCTAGTGGTTAGAGCGTAGAAGTGGCAGGTAGCCTAGTGGTTAGAGTGTAGAAGTGGTAGGTAGCCTAGTGGTTAGAGTGTAGAAGTGGCAGGTAGGCTAGTGGTTAGAGTGTAGAGGTGGCAGGTAGCCTAGTGGTTAGAGTGTAGAGGTGGCAGGTAGCCTAGTGGTTAGAGTGTAGAAGTGGTAGGTAGCCTAGTGGTTAGAGTGTAGAAGTGGCAGGTAGGCTAGTGGTTAGAGTGTAGAGGTGGCAGGTAGCCTAGTGGTTAGAGTGTAGAAGTGGCAGGTAGCCTAGTGGTTAGAGTGTAGAGGTGGTAGGTAGTCTAGTGGTTAGAGTGTAGAGGTGGCAGGTAGCCTAGTGGTTAGAGTGTAGAGGCGGCAGGTAGCCTAGTGGTTAGAGTGTAGAGGTGGCAGGTAGCCTAGTGGTTAGAGTGTAGAGGTGGCAGGTAGCCTAGTGGTTAGAGTGTAGATGTGGCAGGGTAGCCTAGTGGTTAGAGTGTAGAGGTGGCAGGTAGCCTAGTGGTTAGAGTGTAGAGGAGGCAGGTAGCCTAGTGGTTAGAGTGTAGAAGTGGCAGGTAGCCTAGTGGTTAGAGTGTAGAGGTGGCAGGTAGCCTAGTGGTTAGTTAGAGTGTAGAGGTGGCAGGTAGCCTAGTGGTTAGAGTGTAGAGGTGGTAGGTAGCCTAGTGGTTAGAGTGTAGAGGTGGCAGGTAGCCTAGTGGTTAGAGTGTAGAGGTGGCAGGTAGCCTAGTGGTTAGAGCGTAGAAGTGGCAGGTAGCCTAGTGGTTAGAGTGTAGAGGTGGCAGGTAGACTAGTGGTTAGAGTGTAGAAGTGGTAGGTAGCCTAGTGGTTAGAGTGTAGAGGTGGTAGGTAGTCTAGTGGTTAGAGTGTAGAGGTGGCAGGTAGTTTAGTGGTTAGAATGTAGAGGTGGCAGGTAGTCTAGTGGTTAGAGTGTAGAGGTGGCAGGTAGTCTAGTGGTTAGAGTGTAGAGGTGGTAGGTAGTCTAGTGGTTAGAGTTTAGAGGAGGCAGGTAGCCTAGTGGTTAGAGTGTAGAAGTGGCAGGTAGCCTAGTGGTTAGAGTGTAGAGGTGGCAGGTAGCCTAGTGGTTAGTTAGAGTGTAGAGATGGCAGGTAGCCTAGTGGTTAGAGTGTAGAGGTGGTAGGTAGTCTAGTGGTTAGAGTGTAGAGGTGGCAGGTAGCCTAGAGGTTAGAGTGTAGAGGTGGTAGGTAGTCTAGTGGTTAGAGTGTAGAGGTGGCAGGTAGTTTAGTGGTTAGAATGTAGAGGTGGCAGGTAGTCTAGTGGTTAGAGTGTAGAGGTGGCAGGTAGTTTAGTGGTTAGAATGTAGAGGTGGCAGGTAGTCTAGTGGTTAGAGTGTAGAGGTGGCAGGTAGCCTAGTGGTTAGAGTGTAGAGGTGGCAGGTAGCCTAGTGGTTAGAACGTAGAAGTGGCAGGTTGTCTAGTGGTTAGAGTGTAGAGGTGGCAGGTAGCCTAGTGGTTAGAGTGTAGAGGTGGCAGGTAGCCTAGTGGTTAGAGTGTAGAGGTGGCATGGTAGCCTAGTGGTTAGAGTGTAGAGGTGGCATGGTAGTCTAGTGGCTAGAGTGTAGAGGTGGCAGGTAGTCTAGTGGTTAGAGTGTAGAGGTGGCAGGTAGTCTAGTGGTTAGAGTGTAGAGGTGGCAGGTAGCCTAGTGGTTAGAGTGTAGAGGTGGCAGGTAGCCTAGTGGTTAGAGTGTAGAGGTGGCAGGTAGCCTAGTGGTTAGAGTGTAGAGGTGGCATGGTAGTCTAGTGGCTAGAGTGTAGAGGTGGCAGGTAGTCTAGTGGTTAGAGTGTAGAGGTGGCAGGTAGTCTAGTGGTTAGAGTGTAGAGGTGGCATGGTAGTCTAGTGGCTAGAGTGTAGAGGTGGCAGGTAGTCTAGTGGTTAGAGTGTAGAGGTGGCAGGTAGTCTAGTGGCTAGAGTGTAGAGGTGGCAGGTAGCCTAGTGGTTAGAGTGTAGAGGTGGCAGGTAGCCTAGTGGTTAGAGTGTAGAGGAGGCAGGTAGCCTAGTGGTTAGAGTGTAGAGGAGGCAGGTAGCCTAGTGGTTAGAGTGTAGAGGAGGCAGGTAGCCTAGTGGTTAGAGTGTAGAGGTGGCAGGTAGCCTAGTGGTTAGAGTGTAGAGGAGGCAGGTAGCCTAGTGGTTAGAGTGTAGAGGAGGCAGGGTAGTCTAGTGGCTAGAGTGTAGAGGTGGCAGGTAGTCTAGTGGTTAGAGTGTAGAGGTGGCATGGTAGTCTAGTGGCTAGAGTGTAGAGGTGGCAGGTAGCCTAGTGGTTAGAGTGTAGAGGTGGCAGGTAGTCTAGTGGTTAGAGTGTAGAGGTGGTAGGTAGCCTAGTGGTTAGAGTGTAGAGGTGGTAGGTAGCCTAGTGGTTAGAGTGTAGAGGTGGCAGGTAGCCTAGTGGTTAGAGTGTAGAGGTGGCAGGTAGCCTAGTGGTTAGAGTGTAGAGGAGGCAGGTAGCCTAGTGGTTAGAGTGTAGAGGAGGCAGGTAGTGTAGTGGTTAGAGCGTAGATGTGGTAGGTAGCCTAGTGGTTAGAGTGTAGAGGTGGCAGGTAGCCTAGTGGTTAGAGTGTAGAGGTGGCTGGTAGCCTAGTGGTTAGAGTGTAGAGGTGGCAGGTAGCCTAGTGGTTAGAGTGTAGAGGTGGCAGGTAGCCTAGTGGTTAGAGTGTAGAGGAGGCAGGTAGCCTAGTGGTTAGAGTGTAGAGGAGGCAGGTAGTGTAGTGGTTAGAGCGTAGATGTGGTAGGTAGCCTAGTGGTTAGAGTGTAGAGGTGGCAGGTAGCCTAGTGGTTAGAGTGTAGAGGTGGCAGGTAGTCTAGTGGTTAGAGTGTAGAGGAGGCAGGTAGCCTAGTGGTTAGAGCGTAGAGGTGGCAGGTAGCCTAGTGGTTAGAGTGTAGAGGTGGCAGGTAGTCTAGTGGTTAGAGCGTAGAGGTGGCAGGTAGTATAGTGGTTAGAGTGTAGAGGAGGCAGGTAGCCTAGTGGTTAGAGTGTAGAGGTGGCAGGTAGCCTAGTGGTTAGAGTGTAGAGGTGGCAGGTAGCCTAGTGGTTAGAGTGTAGAGGAGGCAGGTAGCCTAGTGGTTAGAGTGTAGAGGTGGCAGGTAGCCTAGTGGTTAGAGTGTAGAGGAGGCAGGTAGCCTAGTGGTTAGGGTGTAGGGGTGGCAGGTAGTCTAGTGGTTAGAGTGTAGAGGTGGCAGGTAGTCTAGTGGTTAGAGTGTAGAGGTGGTAGGTAGTCTAGTGGTTAGAGTGTAGAGGTGGCAGGTAGCCTAGTGGTTAGAGTGTAGAGGTGGCAGGTAGCCTAGTGGTTAGAGTGTAGAGGTGGCAGGTAGTCTAGTGGTTAGAGTGTAGAGGTGGCAGGTAGCCTAGTGGTTAGAGTGTAGAGGTGGCAGGTAGTCTAGTGGTTAGAGTGTAGAGGTGGTGTAGGTAGTCTAGTGGTTAGAGTGTAGAGGTGGTAGGTAGCCTAGTGGTTAGAGCGTAGAGGTGGTGTAGGTAGACTAGTGGTAAGAGTGTAGAGGTGGTAGGTGGTCTAGTGGTTAGAGTGTAGAGGTGGTAGGTAGTCTAGTGGTTAGGGTGTAGGGGCGGCAGGTAGTCTAGTGGTTAGGGTGTAGGGGCGGCAGGTAGTCTAATGGTTAGAGTGTAGAGGTGGCAGGTAGCCTAGTGGTTAGAGTGTAGAGGTGACAGGTAGCCTAGTGGTTAGAGCGTAGAGGTGGCAGGTAGCCTAGTGGTTAGAGTGTAGAGGTGGCATGGTAGTATAGTGGTTAGAGTGTAGAGGTGGCAGGTAGTCTAGTGGTTAGAGTGTAGAGGTGGCAGGTAGTTTAGTGGTTAGAGTGTAGAGGTGGCAGGTAGTCTAGTGGTTAGAGTGTAGAGGTGGCAGGTAGCCTAGTGGTTAGAGTGTAGAGGTGGCAGGTAGTCTAGTGGTTAGAGTGTAGAGGTGGCAGGTAGTCTAGTGGTTAGAGTGTAGAGGAGGCAGGTAGTGTAGTGGTTAGAGTGTAGAGGTGGCAGGTAGTCTAGTGGTTAGAGTGTAGAGGTGGCAGGTAGAGCCTAGTGGTTAGAGTGTAGAGGTGGCAGGTAGCCTAGTGGTTAGAGTGTAGAGGTGGCAGGTACCCTAGTGGTTAGAGTGTAGAGGTGGCAGGTAGCCTAGTGGTTACAGTGTAGAGGTGGCAGGTACCCTAGTGGTTAGAGTGTAGAGGTGGCAGGTAGCCTAGTGGTTACAGTGTAGAGGTGGCAGGTAGCCTAGTGGTTAGAGTGTAGAGGTGGCAGGTAGTCTCGTGGATAGAGTGTAGAGGTGGTAGGTAGCCTAGTGGTTAGAGTGTAGAGGTGGCAGGTAGCCTAGTGGTTAGAGTGTAGAGGTGGCAGGTAGCCTAGTGGTTAGAGTGTAGAGGTGGTAGAAGTCTAGTGGTTAGAATGTAGGGGCGGCAGGTAGTCTAGTGGTTAGGGTGTAGGGGTGGCAGGTAGTCTAGTGGTTAGAGTGTAGAGGTGGCAGGTAGTGTAGTGGTTAGAGTGTAGAGGTGGCAGGTAGCCTAGTGGTTAGTGTGTAGAGGTGGCAGGTAGTCTAGTGGTTAGAGTGTAGAGGTGGTAGGTAGTCTAGTGGTTAGAGTGTAGAGGTGGCAGGTAGCCTAGTGGTTAGAGTGTAGAGGTGGCAGGTAGCCTAGTGGTTAGAGTGTAGAGGTGGCAGGTAGCCTAGTGGTTAGAGTGTAGAGGAGGCAGGTAGTCTAGTGGTTAGAGTGTAGAGGTGGCAGGTAGCCTAGTGGTTAGAGTGTAGAGGTGACAGGTAGCCTAGTGGTTAGAGTGTAGGGGCGGCAGGTAGTCTAGTGGTTAGAGTGTAGAGGTGGCAGGTAGCCTAGTGGTTAGAGTGTAGAGGTGGCAGGTAGCCTAGTGGTTAGAGTGTAGAGGAGGCAGGTAGCCTAGTGGTTAGAGTGTAGAGGAGGCAGGTAGCCTAGTGGTTAGAGTGTAGAGGAGGCAGGTAGCCTAGTGGTTAGAGTGTAGAGGAGGCAGGTAGCCTAGTGGTTAGAGTGTAGAGGTGGCAGGTAGCCTAGTGGTTAGAGTGTAGAGGTGGCAGGTAGCCTAGTGGTTAGAGTGTAGAGGTGGCAGGTAGCCTAGTGGTTAGAGTGTAGAGGTGGCAGGTAGCCTAGTGGTTAGAGTGTAGAGGTGGCAGGTAGCCTAGTGGTTAGAGTGTAGAGGTGGCAGGTAGCCTAGTGGTTAGAGTGTAGAGGTGGCAGGTAGCCTAGTGGTTAGAGTGTAGAGGTGGCAGGTAGCCTAGTGGTTAGAGTGTAGAGGTGGCAGGTAGCCTAGTGGTTAGAGTGTAGAGGTGACAGGTAGCCTAGTGGTTAGAGTGTAGGGGCGGCAGGTAGTCTAGTGGTTAGAGTGTAGAGGTGGCAGGTAGCCTAGTGGTTAGAGTGTAGAGGTGACAGGTAGCCTAGTGGTTAGAGTGTAGAGGAGGCAGGTAGCCTAGTGGTTAGAGTGTAGAGGTGGCAGGTAGCCTAGTGATTAGAGTGTAGAGGTGGCAGGTAGCCTAGTGGTTAGAGTGTAGAGGTGGCAGGTAGCCTAGTGGTTAGAGTGTAGAGGTGGCAGGGTAGCCTAGTGGTTAGAGTGTAGAGGTGGCAGGTAGCCTAGTGGTTAGAGTGTAGAGGTGGCAGTTAGTCTAGTGATTAGAGTGTAGAGGTGGCAGGTAGCCTAGTGGTTAGAGTGTAGAGGTGGCAGGTAGCCTAGTGGTTAGAGTGTAGAGGTGGCAGGGTAGCCTAGTGGTTAGAGTGTAGAGGAGGCAGGTAGCCTAGTGGTTAGAGTGTAGAGGTCGCAGGTAGCCTAGTGGTTAGAGTGTAGAGGTGGCAGGTAGCCTAGTGGTTAGAGTGTAGAGGTGGCAGGTAGCCTAGTGATTAGAGTGTAGAGGGGGCAGGTAGCCTAGTGGTTAGAGTGTAGAGGTGGCAGGTAGCCTAGTGGTTAGAGTGTAGAGGTGGCAGGTAGTCTAGTGGTTAGAGTGTAGAGGTGGCAGGTAGCCTAGTGGTTAGAGTGTAGAGGTGGCAGGTAGCCTAGTGGTTAGAGTGTAGAGGTGGCAGGTAGCCTAGTGGTTAGAGTGTAGAGGTGGTAGGTAGCCTAGTGGTTAGAGTGTAGAGGTGGCAGGTAGCCTAGTGATTAGAGTGTAGAGGTGGCAGGTAGCCTAGTGGTTAGAGTGTAGAGGTGGCAGGTAGCCTAGTGGTTAGAGTGTAGAGGTGGCAGGTAGCCTAGTGGTTAGAGTGTAGAGGTGGCAGGTAGCCTAGTGGTTAGAGTGTAGAGGTGGCAGGTAGCCTAGTGGTTAGAGTGTAGAGGTGGCAGGTAGCCTAGTGGTTAGAGTGTAGAAGTGGCAGGTAGCCTAGTGGTTAGAGTGTAGAGGTGGCAGGTAGCCTAGTGGTTAGAGAGTAGAGGTGGCAGGTAGCCTAGTGGTTAGAGTGTAGAGGTTGTAAAATAAGAATTTGTTCTTAACTGACTTGCCTAGGTCTAACGTTTATTACGGTGGGTTGAAAACATAATGACATTTCTAAAGAAAAGCAAATAATTAGTGTCATCATTTGAATGTCACCAGATTGAGTGTAGATGCTGTATAACGCTAGCTAGCTATCGTTAGCATTGTGTAGATGCAGTATAACGCTAGCTAGCTATCGTTAGCATTGTGTAGATGCAGTATAACGCTAGCTAGCTAGCTATCGTTAGCATTGTGTAGATGCAGTATAACACTAGCTAGCTAGCTATCGTTAGCATTGTGTAGATGCAGCATAACGCTAGCTATCTAGCTATCGTTAGCATTGTGTAGATGCAGTATAACGCTAGCTAGCTATCGGTAGCATTGTGTAGATGCAGTATAACGCTAGCTAGCTATCATTAGCATTGTGTAGATGCAGTATAACGCTAGCTTGCTAGCTATCGTTAGTATTGTGTAGATGCAGTATAACGCTAGCTAGCTAGCTATCGTTAGTATTGTGTAGATGCAGTATAACGCTAGCTAGCTAAGCTTGAGGGGAGACCTCCAGATTTTAGTTAGCTATCGTTTGCATTGCTAGCTATTTTTGAAGAACATTCTATTGACAACGTTGCCGTCTGTCTAAAGTATATTTGACAACATGATGATGATGATGATGATGATGATAATGATGATGATGGCGAAGCTGTTTTCTACTAAATATGTGCCTACTTTAGCAATGACATCGTATTCCCAAGTCCCTATAGTGTAATTTACATTAGCCATTAGCCATTAGCCATTAGCCATTAGCCATTAGCCATTAGCCATTAGCCATTAGCCATTAGCCCCGATTCAAAGCCTCCTCTTCTGATGGGGTGCCGTCACTACACTACACCCACATGCAATGCGCTTGTAAATTATGTGTTGAAAGCAATTTAGAAACGTTAAATAAATAAAAAATACATTTAAAAGCACTTCAGATTAACTGCATCGTTTCACTTCCCCCAGGCAGACCCCCCAGGCAGCCCTCCCAGGCAGACCCCCCAGGTCCCTTCAGGGTGAGATTGTCATCCAGTCAGTCTAGGTGAGGTTCAGAGTACCAATAACAATCAGACCTACTCTAAACCACCACAAGGGTTATCCAAGGTGAGCCCAGCTGCATGACTCTAATCAAAGTAGGCCGGTTTCTCAGCATGGAGAGAGAGACAGAGAGACAGAGAGAGACAGAGAGAGAGAGAGAGAGAGAGAGAGAGAGAGAGAGAGAGAGAGAGAGAGAGAGACAGAGAGAGAGAGAGACAGAAAGTGAGAGAGAGAGACAGAGAGAAAGCAACAGAGAGAGAGAGAGAGAGACAGAGAGAGAGAGAGAAAGCGACAGAGCCAGAGGGAAAGAGAGAGAGACAGAAAGTGAGAGAGAGAGAGAGAGAGAGAGAGAGAGAGAGAGAGAGAGAGAGAGACAGAGAGAGGCTGAGAGAGAGAGAGACAGAGAGAGAGAGAGAGATTCCTAAGAGGAGACTTCTACAGGACCTTAAATATACCATCCCTGGCACGGCATCGATCTCAGGTGTCCAGCAGAACCATTAGCAGCCAGATAGATAGCTCAATTACATTATCACATGGACTAGTTATGTTTCATGTTTAAATGACATTGGCTTCAGACTGGGTTGTGTCTCCCAAATGGTACCCTATTGAAGTCTGGGTAAAGTAGTACTCCAGGCAGAGAGGTGGGTGTAGTGTAGCGTAGGGGATTAATACAGTCTAACTCTATTTCAGGTTAATTCACCTGTCACTTCACTAAATGAATGAGGGCAGTTTAGCCAAATATTAAAAGAGACAGAAAGCTGTGTTCTGGAAGAGTTTTTATCCAGGTGGCTTTAGGCTGAAGAGAAGGTAGCCTGCCCTGGTAGCTCAGTCTGAGGGAACTGAAGAGATCTGATAGCCTGCCCTGGTAGCTCAGTCTGAGGGAACTGAAGAGAAGGTAGCCTGCCCTGGTAGCTCAGTCTGAGGGAACTGAAGAGATCTGATAGCCTGCCCTGGTAGCTCAGTCTGAGGGAACTGAAGAGATCTGATAACCTGCCCTGGTAGCTCAGTCTGAGGGAACTGAAGAGATCTGATAACCTGCCCTGGTAGTTCAGTCTGAGGGAACTGAAGAGATCTGATAACCTGCCCTGGTAGTTCAGTCTGAGGGAACTGAAGAGATCTGATAGCCTGCCCTGGTAGCTCAGTCTGAGGGAACTGAAGAGAAGGTAGCCTGCCCTGGTAGCTCAGTCTGAGGGAACTGAAGAGAAGGTAGCCTGCCCTGGTAGCTCAGTCTGAGGGAACTGAAGAGAAGGTAGCCTGCCCTGGTAGCTCAGTCTGAGGGAACTGAAGAGATCTGATAACCTGCACTGGTAGCTCAGTCTGAGGGAACTGAAGAGATCTGTTAACCTGCACTGGTAGCTCAGTCTGAGGGAACTGAAGAGATCTGATAGCCTGCCCTGGTAGCTCAGTCTGAGGGAACTGAAGAGATCTGATAACCTGGCCTGGTAGCTCAGTCTGAGGGAACTGAAGAGATCTGATAACCTGCCCTGGTAGCTCAGTCTGAGGGAACTGAAGAGATCTGATAGCCTGCCCTGGTAGCTCAGTCTGAGGGAACTGAAGAGATCTGATAGCCTGCACTGGTAGCTCAGTCTGAGGGAACTGAAGAGATCTGATAACCTGCACTGGTAGCTCAGTCTGAGGGAACTGAAGAGATCTGATAACCTGCCCTGGTAGCTCAGTCTGAGGGAACTGAACAGATCTGATAACCTGCACTGGTAGCTCAGTCTGAGGGAACTGAAGAGATCTGATAACCTGCCCTGGTAGCTCAGTCTGAGGGAACTGAAAAGATCTGATAACCTGCACTGGAAGCTCAGTCTGAGGGAACTGAAGAGATCTGATAGCCTGCCCTGGTAGCTCAGTCTGGGGAACTGAAGAGATCTGAAGAGCTCAGTCTGGGGAACTGAAGATAGCCTGCCCTGGGGAACTAAGAGATCCTATAACCTGCAGTCTGGGGGAACTGAAGAGATCCTATAACCTGCCCTGGTAGCTCAGTCTGAGGGAACTGAAGAGAACCTATAACCTGCACTGGTAGCTCAGTCTGGGGGAACTGAAGAGATCTGATAACCTGCCCTGGTAGCTCAGTCTGAGGGAACTGAAGAGATCTGATAACCTGCCCTGGTAGCTCAGTCTGAGGGAACTGAAGAGATCTGATAACCTGCCCTGGTAGCTCAGTCTGAGGGAATTGAAGAGATCTGATAACCTGCACTGGTAGTTCAGCCTGAGGGAATTGAAGAGATCTGATAACCTGCGCTGGTAGTTCAGTCTGAGGGAACTGAAGAGATCTGATAACCTGCCCTGGTAGCTCAGTCTGAGGGAACTGAAGAGAAGGTAGCCTGCACTGGTAGCTCAGTCAGAGGGAACTGAAGAGATCTGATAACCTGCACTGGTAGCTCAGTCTGAGGGAACTGAAGAGATCTGATAACCTGCCCTGGTAGCTCAGTCTGAGGGAACTGAAGAGATCTGATAACCTGCACTGGTAGCTCAGTCTGAGGGAACTGAAGAGAAGATAGCCTGCCCTGGTAGCTCAGTCTGGGGGAATTGAAGAGATCTGATAACCTGCACTGGTAGCTCAGTCTGAGGGAACTGAAGAGATCTGATAACCTGAACTGGTAGCTCAGTCTGAATGAACTGAAGAGATCTGATAACATGCACTGGTAGTTCAGTCTGAGGGAACTGAAGAGATCTGATAACCTGCACTGGTAGCTCAGTCTGAGGGAACTGAAGAGATCTGATAACCTGCCCTGGTCGCTCAGTCTGAGGGAACTGAAGAGATCTGATAACCTGCCCTGGTAGCTCAGTCTGAGGGAACTGAAGAGATCTGATAGCCTGCACTGGTAGCTCAGTCTGAGGGAACTGAAGAGAAGGTAGCCTGCCCTGGTAGCTCAGTCTGAGGGAACTGAAGAGATCTGATAACCTGCACTGGTAGCTCAGTCTGAGGGAACTGAAGAGAAGGTAGCCTGCACTGGTAGCTCAATCTGAGGGAACTGAAGAGATCTGATAACCTGCACTGGTAGCTCAGTCTGAGGGAACTGAAGAGAAGGTAGCCTGCACTGGTAGCTCAGTCTGAGGGAATTGAAGAGATCTGATAACCTGCCCTGGTAGTTCAGTCTGAGGGAACTGAAGAGATCTGATAACCTGCACTGGTAGCTCAGTCTGAGGGAACTGAAGAGAAGGTAGCCTGCCCTGGTAGTTCAGTCTGAGGGAACTGAAGAGAAGACAGCCTGCCCTGGTAGCTCAGTCTGGGGGAACTGAAGAGATCTGATAGCCTGCCCTGGTAGCTCAGTCTGGGGGAACTGAAGAGATCTGATAACCTGCCCTGGTAGCTCAGTCTGAGGGAACTGAAGAGATCTGATAACCTGCCCTGGTAGCTCAGTCTGAGGGAACTGAAGAGATCCTATAACCTGCACTGGTAGCTCAGTCTGAGGGAACTGAAGAGATCTGATAACCTGCACTGGTAGCTCAGTCTGAGGGAACTGAAGACATCCTATAACCTGCCCTGGTAGCTCAGTCTGGGGGAACTGAAGAGATCCTATAACCTGCCCTGGTAGCTCAGTCTGAGGGAACTGAAGAGATCCTATAACCTGCACTGGTAGCTCAGTCTGAGGGAACTGAAGAGATCTGATAACCTGCACTGGTAGCTCAGTCTGAGGGAACTGAAGAGATCTTATAACCTGCCCTGGTAGCTCAGTCTGGGGCAACTGAAGAGATCCTATAACCTGCCCTGGTAGCTCAGTCTGAGGGAACTGAAGAGATCTGATAACCTGCCCTGGTAGCTCAGTCTGAGGGAACTGAAGATATCGGCTTTATCCTAAACCGCTAGTCTAGATTTATCCTAACCCTGCTAGTCTAGATTTATCCTAACCCTGCTTGTCTAGATTCATCCTAACCATTCTAGTCTAGATTTATCCTAACCATTCTAGTCTAGATGTATCCTAACCATTCTAGTCTAGATTTATCCTAACCCTGCTAGTCTAGATTCATCCTAACCATTCTAGTCTAGATTTATCCTAACCCCGCTAGTCTAGATTCTTCCTAACCATTCTAGTCTAGATGTATCCTAACTATTCTAGTCTAGATTTATCCTAACCCTGCTAGTCTAGATTTATCCTAACCATTCTAGATTTATCCTAACCATTCTAGTCTAGATTTATCCTAACCCTGCTAGTCTAGATGTATCCTAACCATTCTAGTCTAGATTTATCCTAACCATTCTAGTCTAGATTTATCCTAACCCTGCTAGTCTAGATGTATCCTTACCATTCTAGTCTAGATTTATCCAAACCCTGGTAGTCTAGATTTATCCTAACCATTCTAGTCTAGATTTATCCTAACCCCGCTAGTCTAGATTCTTCCTAACCATTCTAGTCTAGATTTATCCTAACCATGCTAGTCTAGATGTATCCTAACCATTCTAGTCTAGATTTATCCTTACCCTGGTAGTCTAGATTTATCCTAACCCCGCTAGTCTAGATTCATCCTAACCCCGCTAGACTAGATTCATCCTAACCATTCTCGTCTAGATTTATCCTCACCCTGGTAGTCTAGATTTATCCTAACCCCGCTAGTCTAGATTCATCCTAACCCCGCTAGACTAGATTCATCCTAATCATGCAAGCCTAGATTTTGATCACATTCATTATAATGAAAATTGTGGCTATGATAAGAATAAGGTCTGTTGTATGATTGTAATTCACCCTCCACCAACTGTAGCCTGCTGTGCACTGGCACTACACAGCGATGTGGTCACACAACCGGCCTTATCCCTTACGCTTCACTGGAAGAGCAATAAGAGCAGTAAGAGACCAGCCACGACCGGGAGACCCATGGGGCGATGCACAATTGGCCCAGCATCGTCCGGGTTAGGGGAGGGTTTGGCCGGCAGGGATATCCTTGTCCCATCGCGCACTAGCGACTCCTGTGGTGTTGCCGGGCGCAGTGCGCGCTGACACGGTTGCCAGGTGTACGGTGTTTCCTCCGTGTTTCCGGGTTAAGTGGGCATTGTGTCAAGAAGCAGTGCGGCTTGGTTGGGTTGTGTTTCGGAGAAAGACGCTCTCGACCTTTTGCTTCTCCCAAATTCGTTCGGGAGTTGCAGCGATGAGGCAAGACTGTAACTACCAATTGTGGATACCGAGACATTGAGGAGAAAAAGGGTGTTAAAAAAAGAGAGCGGTAAGTCAGTAGTCAAGCAGAGAGTGTAATAAACTACATGAACTACATACCTCCGTCCACTGTAACCTGGGGTACACTGGCACTGACCAGCGACATGGTCACACAGTCCACCGTTAAGGCAGGCGCAGTCCTTGCTGCAGTTGATGCCATACTTGCCCACTTGGCACGGCTGGGCACACACTGAGCCCTGAGGAACACAAACAGAATATATATATATACTGGATCAGACACTGAGCCCTGAGGAACACAACCAGAATATATATACTGGATCAGACACTGAGCCCTGAGGAACACAACCAGAATATATGTACTGGATAAGACACTGAGCCCTGAGGAACACAACCAGAATATATATACTGGATCAGACACTGAGCCCTGAGGAACACAACCAGAATATATATACTGAACCAGACACTGAGCCCTGAGGAACACAACCAGAATATATATACTGGATCAGACACTGAGCCCTGAGGAACACAACCAGAATATATATAGTGGATCAGACACTGAGCCCTGAGTAACACAACCAGAATATATATACTGGATCAGACACTGAGCCCTAATATACTGGATCAGACACTGAGCCCTGAGGAACACAACCAGCATATATATACTGGATCAGACACTGAGCCCCGAGGAACACAACCAGAATATATATACTGGATCAGACACTGAGCCCTGATATACTGGATCAGACACTGATCCCTGAGGAACACAACCAGAATATATATACTGGATAAGACACTGAGCCCTGAGGAACACAACCAGAATATATATACTGGATCAGACACTGAGCCCCGAGGAACACAACCAGAATATATATACTGGATCAGACACTGAGCCCCGAGGAACACAACCAGAATATATATACTGGATAAGAGACTGAGCCCTGAGGAACACAACCAGAATATATATACTGGATCAGACACTGAGCCCTGAGGAACACAACCAGAATATATATACTGGATCAGACACTGAGCCATAATATACTGGATCAGACACTGAGCCCTGAGGAACACAACCAGATTATATATACTGGATCAGACACTGAGCCCTGAGGAACACAACCAGATTATATATACTGGATAAGACACTGAGCCCTGAGGAACACAGCCAGAATATATATACTGGATCAGACACTGAGCCCTGAGGAACACAACCAGAATATATATACTGGATCAGACACTGAGCCCTGAGTAACACAACCAGAATATATATACTGGATCAGACACCGAGCCCTAATATACTGGATCAGACACTGAGCCCTGAGGAACACAACCAGAATATATATACTGGATCAGACACTGAGCCCTGAGGAACACAACCAGAATATATATACTGGATCAGACACTGAGCCCTGAGTAACACAACCAGAATATATATACTGGATCAGACACTGAGCCCTGAGGAACACAACCAGAATATATATACTGGATAAGACACTGAGCCCTGAGGAACACAACCAGAATATATATACTGGATCAGACACTGAGCCCTGAGGAACACAACCAGAATATATATAGTGGATCAGACATTGAGCCCTGAGGAACACAACCAAAATATATATACTGGATCAGCCACTGAGCCCTGAGGAACACAACCAGAATATATATACTGGATCAGACACTGAGCCCTGAGGAACACAACCAGAATATATATAGTGGATCAGACACTGAGCCCTGAGTAACACAACCAGAATATATATACTGGATCAGACACTGAGCCCTGAGGAACACAACCAGAATATATATACTGAATCAGACACTGAGCCCTGAGTAACACAACCAGAATATATATAGTGAATCAGACACTGAGCCCTGAGTAACACAACCAGAATATATATATTGGATCAGACACTGAGCCCTGAGGAACACAACCAAAATATATATACTGGATCAGACACTGAGCCCTGATATACTGGATCAGACACCGAGCCCTGATATACTGGATCAGACACTGAGCCTTGATATACACAATATACAGTATACTGAGTCTACAAAACATTAAGAAAACCTTCCTAATATTGAGTTACACCCCCCCCTTTCCCCTCAGAACAGCCTCAATTAGTACGGGACCTGGACTCTACAAGGTGTTGAAAGCGTTCCACAGGGATGCTGGCCCATGTTGACTCTACAAGGTGCTGAAAGCGTTCCACAGGGATGCTGGCCCATGTTGACTCTACAAGGTGCTGAAAGCGTTCCACCGGGATGCTGGCCCATGTTGACTCTACGAGGTGTTGAAAGCGTTCCACAGGGATGCTGGCCCATGTTGACTCTACAAGGTGTCGAAAGCGTTCCACAGGGATGCTGGTCCATGTTGACTCTACAAGGTGTTGAAAGCGTTCCACAGGGATGCTGGTCCATGTTGACTCTACAAGGTGTTGAAAGCGTTCCACAGGGATGCTGGCTCATGTTGACTCTACAAGGTGTTGAAAGCGTTCCACAGGGATGCTGGTCCATGTTGACTCTACAAGGTGTCGAAAGCGTTCCACAGGGATGCTGGCCCCATGTTGACTCTACAAGGTGTCGAAAGCGTTCCACAGGGATGCTGGTCCATGTTGACTCTACAAGGTGTTGAAAGCGTTCCACAGGGATGCTGGCCCCATGTGGACTCTACAAGGTGTTGAAAGCGTTCCACAGGGATGCTGGTCCATGTTGACTCTACAAGGTGTCCAAAGCGTTCCACAGGGATGCTGGCCCATGTTGACTCTACAAGGTGTCGAAAGCGTTCCACAGGGATGCTGGTCCATGTTGACTCTACAAGGTGTCCAAAGCGTTCCACAGGGATGCTGGTCCATGTTGACTCTACAAGGTGTCGAAAGCGTTCCACAGGGATGCTGGCCCCATGTTGACTCTACAAGGTGTCTAAAGCGTTCCACAGGGATGCTGGCCCATGTTGACTCTACAAGGTGTCTAAAGCGTTCCACAGGGATGCTGGCCCATGTTGACTCTACAAGGTGTTGAAAGCGTTCCACAGGGATGCTGGCCCATGTTGACTCTACAAGGTGTCTAAAGCGTTCCACAGGGATGCTGGCCCATGTTGACTCTACAAGGTGTCTAAAGCGTTCCACAGGGATGCTGGCCCCATGTTGACTCTACAAGGTGTCTAAAGCGTTCCACAGGGATGCTGGTCCATGTTGACTCTACAAGGTGTTGAAAGCGTTCCACAGGGATGCTGGCCCATGTTGACTCTACAAGGTGTTGAAAGCGTTCCACAGGGATGCTGGTCCATGTTGACTCTACAAGGTGTTGAAAGCGTTCCACAGGGATGCTGGTCCATGTTGACTCTACAAGGTGTTGAAAGCGTTCCACAGGGATGCTGGCCCCATGTTGACTCTACAAGGTGTCTAAAGCGTTCCACAGGGATGCTGGTCCATGTTGACTCTACAATGTGTCTCAATGCTTCCCACAGTTGTGTCAAGTTGGCTGTATGTCCTTTCGGTGGTGGACCATTCTTGATACACAGGATATCATTTTGAGTGTGAAAAACCCAGCAGTGTTGAAGTTCTTGACACAAACCGGTGCGCCTGGCACCGACTACCGTACCCCGTTCAAAGACACTTAAATCTTTTGTCTTGCCCGATCACCATCTGAATGACACACACAATCCATGTCTCAATTGTCTCAAGGCTTAAAAATGAACCTGTCTCCTCCCCCTTCATCTACATGTCTCCTCCCCCTTCATCTACATGTCTCCTCCCCTTCATCTACATGTCTCCTCCCCTTCATCTACATGTCTCCTCCCCCTTCATCTACATGTCTCCTCCCCTTCATCTACATGTCTCCTCCCCCTTCATCTACACTGTCTGAAGTGGATTTAACAACATCAATAAGGGATCATAGCTTTCACCTGGATTCACCTGGGCAGTCTATGTCATGGAAAGAACAGTGTTGTCCTAATGTTTTGTACACTCGGTGTATAGTGGATCTGTTTGATACAGAGACATTAATACATGAAATTACAGTCAAGATTATTGGAAGAACACAGGAACACAGACTAGTGGTATGACAGAGTGAGGAAGAAGAGAGGAAGTTGAGGAGGAAGAACACAGGAAAACAGACTGGGGGTATGACAGAGTGAGGTAGAAGAGAGGAAGTTGAGGAGGAAGAACACAGGAAAACAGACTAGTGGTATGACAGAGTGAGGGAGAGGAAGTTGAGGAGGAAGAACACAGGAAAACAGACTAGTGGTATGACAGAGTGAGGGAGAGGAAGTTGAGGAGGAAGAACACAGGAAAACAGACTAGTGGTATGACAGAGTGAGGAAGAAGAGAGGAAGTTGAGGAGGAAGAAAACAGGAAAACAGACTAGTGGTATGACAGAGTGAGGGAGAAGAGAGGAAGTTGAGGAGGAAGAACACAGGAAAACAGACTGGGGGTATGACAGAGTGAGGGAGAGGAAGTTGAGGAGGAAGAACACAGGAAAACAGACTAGTGGTATGACAGAGTGAGGGAGAAGAGAGGAAGTTGAGGAGGAAGAACACAGGAACACAGGCTAGGGGTATGACAGAGTGAGGAAGAAGAGAGGAAGTTGAGGAGGAAGAAAACAGGAAAACAGACTAGTGGTATGACAGAGTGAGGGAGAAGAGAGGAAGTTGAGGAGGAAGAACACAGGAACACAGACTAGTGGTATGACAGAGTGAGGAAGAAGAGAGGAAGTTGAGGAGGAAGAACACAGGAACACAGACTAGGGGTATGACAGAGTGAGGGAGAGGAAGTTGAGGAGGAAGAACACAGGAAAACAGACTAGGGGTATGACAGAGTGAGGGAGAGGAAGTTGAGGAGGAAGAACACAGGAAAACAGACTAGTGGTATGACAGAGTGAGGGAGAAGAGAGGAAGTTGAGGAGGAAGAACACAGGAACACAGACTAGGGGTATGACAGAGTGAGGGAGAGGAAGTTGAGGAGGAAGAACACAGGAAAACAGATTAGTGGTATGACAGAGTGAGGGAGAAGAGAGGAAGTTGAGGAGGAAGAACACAGGAACACAGACTAGTGGTATGACAGAGTGAGGAAGAAGAGAGGAAGTTGAGGAGGAAGAACACAGGAACACAGACTAGGGGTATGACAGAGTGAGGGAGAGGAAGTTGAGGAGGAAGAACACAGGAAAACAGACTAGGGGTATGACAGAGTGAGGGAGAGGAAGTTGAGGAGGAAGAACACAGGAAAACAGACTAGAGGTATGACAGAGTGAGGGAGAAGAGAGGAAGTTGAGGAGGAAGAACACAGGAACACAGACTAGTGGTATGACAGAGTGAGGGAGAAGAGAGGAAGTTGAGGAGGAAGAGCACAGGAACACAGACTAGGGGTATGACAGAGTGAGGAAGAAGAAAGGAAGTTGAGGAGGAAGAACACAGGAAAACAGACTGGGGGTATGACAGAGTGAGGGAGAAGAGAGGAAGTTGAGGAGGAAGAACACATGAACACAGACTAGGGGTATGACAGAGTGAGGGAGAAGAGAGGAAGTTGAGGAGGAAGAACACAGGAACACAGACTGGGGGTATGACAGAGTGAGGGAGAGGAAGTTGAGGAGGAAGAACACAGGAACACAGACTAGGGGTATGACAGAGTGAGGGAGAAGAGAGGAAGTTAAAGAGGTAGAAGTAGATCAACGATAATGTCTGATTATAACCACTCAAACCGAAGTTCATTGTTTTTTTTTCTGTAGACGAAGGTCAAACAGTGACATATTTCTTGTGATCCTGTAGGTCAACAGAGGTCAAATCGGGTACATCTTTTCTATCTGTTGTTAACATGATAACAATGTCCTACCGTCCATCCAGCGGGACAGGAACACTCTCCACTGACGTGATGACAGGATCCTCCGTTCTGACAGGAACAGCTCTGATCACACCGTTGTCCATGACTACCACTGGGACACCGCTCACCACAGCTAAGGGATAGAACAGATACTGGCTTACAACACACACGCATTGTGTGGTATGGTGGTATGGGGTGTGTGTGTGTGTGTGTGTGGTGTGTGTGTGTGTGTGTGTGTGTGTGTGTGTGTGTGTGGTGTGTGGTGTGTGGTGTGTGTGTGTGGTGTGTGGTCTGTGGTGGTGTGTGGTGTGTGGTGTGTGGTGTGTGGTGTGTGTGGTGTGGTGTGTGGTGTGTGTGTGTGTGTGTGTGGTGTGTGGTGTGGTGTGTGGTGTGTGTGGTGTGGTGGTGTGTGGTGTGTGGTGTGTGGTGTGGTGGTGTGTGGTGTGTGGTGTGTGTGTGGTGTGTGGTGTGTGTGTGGTGTGGTGTGTGGTGTGTGGTGTGTGTGTGGTGTGTGTGTGTGTGTGGTGTGGTGTGTGGTGTGGTGGTGTGTGGTGTGTGTGTGTGGTGTGTGGTGTATGGTGTGTGTGTGTGGTGTGGTGGTGTGTGGTGTGTGGTGGTGTGTGGTGTGTGTGTGGTGTGTGTGTGGTGTGGTGTGTGGTGTGGTGTATGGTGTGTGGTGTGGTGGTGTGTGGTGTATGGTGTGTGGTGGTGTGTGGTGTGGTGGTGTGTGGTGTGTGTGGTGGTGTGTGGTGTGTGGTGTGTAGTGTGTGGTGGTGTGTGGTGTGTGTGGTGGTGTGTGGTGTGTGGTGGTGTGTGGTGTGTGGTGTATGGTGTGTGGTGTGGTGGTGTGGTGGTGTATGGTGTATGGTGTGTGGTGTGTGGTGGTGTGTGTGTGTGGTGTATGGTGTGTGGTGTGTGGTGTGGTGGTGTATGGTGTGTGGTGTGTGGTGTGGTGGTGTGTGGTGTGTGGTGGTGTGTGTGTGTGGTGGTGTGTGGTGTATGGTGTGTGGTGTGTAGTGTGTGGTGGTGTGTGGTGTGTGTGTGGTGGTGTGTGGTGTGTGTGTGGTGGTGTGTGGTGTGTGTGGTGTGGTGGTGTGTGGTGTGTGTGGTGTGGTGTGGTGGTGTGTGGTGTATGGTGTGTGGTGTGTAGTGTGTGGTGGTGTGTGGTGTGGTGTGGTGGTGTGTGGTGTGTGTGGTGGTGTGTGGTGTATGGTGTGTGGTGTGTAGTGTGTGGTGGTGTGTGGTGTGTGTGTGGTGTGTGTGGTGTGTGTGTGGTGGTGTGTGGTGTGTGTCAGTACTGACAAGGCTCCAGAGTATCCCAGAGAACAGATGCAGTCTCCAGTCTGATGATGGCAGGTGGCTCCGTTGAGACACTGGCAGATGAGATGGCAGGCCTTGCCATAGTACCCAGGTTCACAGGGCTCTTCGCAGCGCCAGCCCTGGTACCCATCTGTACACACACACGCCCCCGTGATGGGGTTACACTTGCCCTCGTTTTGACACTGGCACCGGTTACTGCAGTGGGGGCCCCAGAAGTCACTCTGACAACCTGGGAACGGAGACACACAGACACAATCAACACGAACAGAACAGAAAGCAGATCGGCCCGTCGGGGTGTGGAGCTGGGGTGAGAGACCAGACGGACCACTCTGTATATTCACTGTTATATAATCACAATGCTCCTCAACTACCAGCCTGGAGACACAGCGGGGGTCAGAGTTCAACAACCAGCCTAGAGAGCAGAGAGCTGTGCTGAGGGAGCAGAGAGCTGTGCTGAGGGAGCAGAGAGCTGTGCTGAGGGAGCAGAGAGCTGTGCTGAGGGAGCAGGGAGCTGTGCTGAGCTGAGGGAGCAGAGAGCTGTGCTGAGCTGAGGGAGCAGAGAGCTGTGCTGAGGGAGCAGGGAGCTGTGCTGAGCTGAGGGAGCAGAGAGCTGTGCTGAGGAGCAGAGAGCTCTGCTGAGGGAGCAGAGAGCTGTGCTGAGGGAGCAGAGAGCTGTGCTGAGGGAGCAGAGAGCTGTGCTGAGGGAGCAGAGAGCTGTGCTGAGGGAGCAGAGAGCTGTGCTGAGGGAGCAGAGAGCTGAGCTGAGGGAGCAGGGAGCTGTGCTGAGGGAGCAGAGAGCTGAGCTGAGGGAGCAGAGAGCTGTGCTGAGGGAGCAGAGAGCTGTGCTGAGGGAGCAGAGAGCTGTGCTGAGGGAGCAGAGAGCTGTGCTGTGGGAGCAGAGAGCTGAGCTGAGGGAGCAGGGAGATCACACTGATAAGTTCTCATTGACAGATAAAGGTTGGTAGAGGCTGCATCCCCTAGAGCTCTGGTCTGAACTAGGCCACTGTAAAGGGAATAGGTGCTATTTGGGATGCAACCAGACAGACTGCAGTTAGGCAACCAGACAGACTGCAGTTAGGCAACCAGACAGACTGCAGTTAGGCAACCAGACAGACTGCAGTTAGTCAACCAGACAGACTGCAGTTAGGCCGCCAGACAGACTGCAGTTAGGCCGCCAGACGAGTGTTGACAGACTGCAGTGAGGCAGCCAGACAGACGAGAGTTGACAGACTGCAGTGAGGCAGCCAGACGAGTGTTGACCGACTGCAGTGAGGCAGCCAGACAGATGAGTGTTGACAGACTGCAGTTAGGCAGCCAGACAGATGAGTGTTGACCGACTGCAGTGAGGCAGCCAGACAGATGAGTGTTGACCGACTGCAGTTAGGCAGCCAGACAGATGAGTGTTGACCGACTGCAGTGAGGCAGCCAGACAGATGAGTGTTGACCGACTGCAGTGAGGCAGCCAGACAGATGAGTGTTGACTGACTGCAGTTAGGCAGCCAGCCAGACGAGTGTTGACAGACTGCAGTTAGGCAGCCAGACAGATGAGTGTTGACCGACTGCAGTGAGGCAGCCAGACAGATGAGTGTTGACCGACTGCAGTGAGGCAGCCAGACAGATGAGTGTTGACCGACTGCAGTGAGGCAGCCAGACAGATGAGTGTTGACCGACTGCAGTGAGGCAGCCAGACAGATGAGTGTTGACCGACTGCAGTGAGGCAGCCAGACAGATGAGTGTTGACTGACTGCAGTGAGGCAGCCAGACAGATGAGTGTTGACAGACTGCAGTGAGGCAGCCAGACAGATGAGTGTTGACTGACTGCAGTGAGGCAGCCAGACAGATGAGTGTTGACCGACTGCAGTGAGGCAGCCAGACAGATGAGTGTTGACCGACTGCAGTTAGGCAGCCAGACAGATGAGTGTTGACTGACTGCAGTGAGGCAGCCAGACAGATGAGTGTTGACAGACTGCAGAACAGAGAACAGAGCTGTCCTTGCTAAACTCCTCATCTA
>NC_068446.1:47045696-47055696 GCF_023373465.1 Oncorhynchus keta | reverse complement strand
TTGCGGACGACACAACAGTGGTAGCTTGATTACCAACAACGACGAGACGGCCTACAGGGAGGAGGTGAGGGCCCTCGGAGTGTGGTGTCAGGAAAATAACCTCACACTCAACGTCAACAAAACTAAGGAGATGATTGTGGACTTCAGGAAACAGCAGAGGGAACACCCCCTTATCCACATCGATGGGACAGTAGTGGAGAGGGTAGTAAGTTTTAAGTTCCTCGGCGTACACATCACAGACAAACTGAATTGGTCCACCCACACAGACAGCATTGTGAAGAAGCAGCAGCGCCTCTTCAACCTCAGGAGGCTGAAGAAATTAGGCTTGTCAACAAAAGCACTCACAAACTTCTACAGATGCACAATCGAGAGCATCCTGTCGGGCTGTATCACCGCCTGGTACGGCAACTGCTCCGCCCTCAACCGTAAGGCTCTTCAGAGGGTAGTGAGGTCTGCACAACGCATCACCGGGGGCAAACTACCTGCCCTCCAGGACACCTACACCACCCGATGTTACAGGAAGGCCATAGATCATCAAGGACTACAACCACCCGAGCCACTGCCTGTTCACCCCGCTATCATCCAGAAGGCGAGGTCAGTACAGATGCATCAAAGCTGGGACCGAGAGACTGAAAAACAGCTTCTATCTCAAGGCCATCAGACTGTTAAACAGCCACCACTAACATTGAGTGGCTGCTGCCAACACACTGACTCAACTCCAGCCACTTTAATAATGGGAATTGACGGGAAATGATGTAAAATATATCACTAGCCACTTTAAACAATGCTACCTAATATAATGTTTACATACCCTACATTATTAATCACATATATACGTCTATACTGTACTCTATATCATCGACTGCATCTTTATGTAATACATGTATCACTAGCCACTTTAAACTATGCCACTTTGTTTACATACTCATCTCATATGTATATACTGTACTCAATACCATCTACTGTATCTTGCCTATGCTGCTCTGTACCATCACTCATTCATATATCTTTATGTACATATTCTTTATCCCTTTACACTTGTGTCTATAAGGTAGTAGTTTTAGAATTGTTAGTTAGATTACTCGTTGGTTATTACTGCATTGTCGGAACTAAAAGCACAAGCATTTCGCTACACTCGCATTAACATCTGCTAACCATGTGTATGTGACAAATTACATTTGATTTGATGATTTTATAATTATGGTCAGATTTGCCAAATGGAGGACGAGGGAGAGCTTCGTACAGGTCTCTGTGTAAAGAAGGTCTAGAGTTGTGTTGCTTCTAGTTGCACAGGTGTATATAATATGTAGTTCTATGGGTTGGGGTTATGTATTATGTTATAGAGGTATATAATGTAGTTCTATGGGTTACGGTTAGTTGTGTTGCTTCTAGTTGCACAGGTGGCTGGTAGAAATGAGGTAAAGAACCGATTTAAGTTTCCCTGCATTAAAGTCACCGACCACTAGGAGCGCCGCCTCTGGATGAGCGGTTTCCTGTTTATGGAGACGATGGAGGAAACATTACAGAAAAATAAACGACTGCTATTCCCTCAAAGAGACTCTTATTAATGACTCAGACTCATAACGTCAGGTGGACTGTCCTCTGTGAGTGTGTGTGATATATATATATATATATATATATATATATATATATGCATTGCCGTCTGTCTTTTTGTAATCCATTCTCCCGGGTGCACCAGTAACCAGTATTGACAACGCATTTAGGGCAGCTCTAGACCTCAACACTGTAAGGCAATGAAGTGTTATTACTGTACAATTGTTCCTTCACAGTAGATTCCAGGAGACAGCCTGACAGTCCAACACCTGTTGGTAATGATCTATTATGAGGAGATCGCTACTCACTGAGTCTCAAAACCACTCTAAGAAAAAAAAAAGTGATGTCTACAGTACAACATGAAAAATGGTTCTTCGGCTGTCCTCGTAGGAGAACCCTTTGAAGAACCATTTTTGGTTCTAGGTAGAACCCATTTGGGTTCCATGTATAACCCTTTCCACAAAGGGTTTTACCTGGAACCAAAAAGGGTTCTACCTGGAACCAAAAAGGGTTCTACCTGGAACCAAAAAGGGTTCTACCTGGAACCAAAAAAAGGGTTCTACTGGAACCAAAAAGGGTTCTACCTGGAACCAAAAAGGGTTCTACCTGGAACCAAAAAAGGGTTCTACCTGGAACCAAAAAAAGGTTCTACTGGAACCAAAAAGGGTTCTACCTGGAACCAAAAAAGGGTTCTACTGGAACCAAAAATGGTTCTACTGGAACCAAAAAGGGTTCTACCTGGAACCAAAAAAGGGTTCTACTGGAACCAAAAACGGTTCTACTGGAACCAAAAAGGGTTCTACCTGGAATCAAAAAGGGTTCTACCTGGATTCAAAAAGGGTTCTACCTGGAACCAAAAAAGGGTTCTACTGGAACCAAAAAGGGTTCTACTGGAACCAAAAAGGGTTCTACCTGGAATCAAAAAGGGTTCTACCTGGAATCAAAAATGGTTCTACCTGGAACCAAAAAAGGGTTCTACTGGAACCAAAAAGGGTTCTACTGGAACCAAAAAGGTTTCTACCTGGAATCAAAAAGGGTTCTACCTGGAATCAAAAAGGGTTCTACCTGGAACAGCTGAAGAACCCTTTTGGAACACTTTTTTTCTAGTAATATATTACTTCCTGTTAAAAAATAATAATACTAGCAGGATGTTAGATACAGTATAGACTAATGATTATATTAGATACAGTATAGACTAATGATTATATTAGATACAGTATAGACTAATGATTATATTAGATACAGTATAGACTAATGATTATATTAGATACAGTATAGACTAATGATTATATTAGATACAGTATAGACTAATGATTATATTAGATACAGTATAGACTAATGATTATATTAGATACGGTATAGACTAATGATTATATTAGATACAGTATAGACTAATGATTATATTAGATACAGTATAGACTAATGATTATATTAGATACGGTATAGACTAATGATTATATTAGATATGGTATAGACTAATGATTATATTAGATATGGTATAGACTAATGATTATATTAGATATGGTATAGACTAATGATTATATTAGATACGGTGTAGACTAATGATTATATTAGATACGGTATAGACTAATGATTATATTAGATACAGTATAGACTAATGATTATATTAGATATGGTATAGACTAATGATTATATTAGATAATATGAAGACTAATGATTATATTAGATACAGTATAGACGAATGATTATATTAGATATGGTATAGACTAATGATTATATTAGATACAGTATAGACTAATGATTATATTAGATATGGTATAGACTAATGATTATATTAGATATGGTATAGACTAATGATTATATTAGATATGGTATAGACTAATGATTATATTAGATACAGTATAGACTAATGATTATATTAGATACGGTATAGACTAATGATTATATTAGATACAGTATAGACTAATGATTATATTAGATACAGTATAGACTAATGATTATATTAGATACAGTATAGACTAATGATTATATTAGATACTATAGACTAATGATTATATTAGATACAGTATAGACTAATGATTATATTAGATACAGTATAGACTAATGATTATATTAGATACAGTATAGACTAATGATTATATTAGATACAGTATAGACTAATGATTATATTAGATACAGTATAGACTAATGATTATATTAGATACAGTATAGACTAATGATTATATTAGATACAGTATAGACTAATGATTATATTAGATACAGTATAGACTAATGATTATATTAGATTATAGACTAATGATTATATTAGATACAGTATAGACTAATGATTATATTAGATACAGTATAGACTAATGATTATATTAGATACGGTATAGACTAATGATTATATTAGATATGGTATAGACTAATGATTATATTAGATATGGTATAGACTAATGATTATATTAGATATGGTATAGACTAATGATTATATTAGATACGGTGTAGACTAATGATTATATTAGATACGGTATAGACTAATGATTATATTAGATACAGTATAGACTAATGATTATATTAGATATGGTATAGACTAATGATTATATTAGATAATATGAAGACTAATGATTATATTAGATACAGTATAGACGAATGATTATATTAGATATGGTATAGACTAATGATTATATTAGATACAGTATAGACTAATGATTATATTAGATATGGTATAGACTAATGATTATATTAGATATGGTATAGACTAATGATTATATTAGATATGGTATAGACTAATGATTATATTAGATACGGTATAGACTAATGATTATATTAGATATGGTATAGACTAATGATTATATTAGATATGGTATAGACTAATGATTATATTAGATACGGTATAGACTAATGATTATATTAGATATGGTATAGACTAATGATTATATTAGATATGGTAGAGACTAATGATTATATTAGATACGGTATAGACTAATGATTATATTAGATACAGTATAGACTAATGATTATATTAGATACAGTATAGACTAATGATTATATTAGATATGGTATAGACTAATGATTATATTAGATATGGTATAGACTAATGATTATATTAGATATGGTATAGACTAATGATTATATTAGATACGGTATAGACTAATGATTATATTAGATATGGTATAGACTAATGATTATATTAGATATGGTATAGACTAATGATTATATTAGATACGGTATAGACTAATGATTATATTAGATATGGTATAGACTAATGATTATATTAGATATGGTATAGACTAATGATTATATTAGATATGGTATAGACTAATGATTATATTAGATACGGTATAGACTAATGATTATATTAGATACGGTATAGACTAATGATTATATTAGATATGGTATAGACTAATGATTATATTAGATATGGTATAGACTAATGATTATATTAGATATGGTATAGACTAATGATTATATTAGATACGGTATAGACTAATGATTATATTAGATATGGTATAGACTAATGATTATATTAGATACGGTATAGACTAATGATTATATTAGATATGGTATAGACTAATGATTATATTAGATATGGTATAGACTAATGATTATATTAGATACGGTATAGACTAATGATTATATTAGATATGGTATAGACTAATGATTATATTAGATACAGTATAGACTAATGATTATATTAGATACGGTATAGACTAATGATTATATTAGATACGGTATAGACTAATGATTATATTAGATACGGTATAGACTAATGATTATATTAGATATGGTATAGACTAATGATTATATTAGATACGGTATAGACTAATGATTATATTAGATATGGTATAGACTAATGATTATATTAGATATGGTATAGACTAATGATTATATTAGATATGGTATAGACTAATGATTATATTAGATACGGTATAGACTAATGATTATATTAGATATGGTATAGACTAATGATTATATTAGATATGGTATAGACTAATGATTATATTAGATATGGTATAGACTAATGATTATATTAGATATGGTATAGACTAATGATTATATTAGATATGGTATAGACTAATGATTATATTAGATATGGTATAGACTAATGATTATATTAGATATGGTATAGACTAATGATTATATTAGATATGGTATAGACTAATGATTATATTAGATACGGTATAGACTAATGATTATATTAGATATGGTATAGACTAATGATTATATTAGATACGGTATAGACTAATGATTATATTAGATACGGTATAGACTAATGATTATATTAGATATGGTATAGACTAATGATTATATTAGATATGGTATAGACTAATGATTATATTAGATATGGTATAGACTAATGATTATATTAGATACGGTATAGACTAATGATTATATTAGATATGGTATAGACTAATGATTATATTAGATACGGTATAGACTAATGATTATATTAGATATGGTATAGACTAATGATTATATTAGATACGGTATAGACTAACGTTTCCATGGAAATAAACAGGAATCTAGTCAGGCTTCATCTGGAGGACAACATTTCCATTTGAAGCGTTAAACCAACACAGTTATAAACATCCCAGAGCAAAGCATATTATCTGGTTGTGTTTCCTGCACGCTCGCGCACACACACACGCACACACACACACGCACACACACACGCACACACACACGCACACACACACGCCACACACACGCCACACACACACACACGCACGCACACACACACACGCCACACATATGGTCTCTCACAATGACAGCAACATTTAACCACGCTTAAAGAGTCAAAGGTCATGATGCTCTACGGACAACGAGAGAAAAGAGAACATTTCTTAACAAACATCACAGCTGCTTCTTCCAGAGAGAGAAAGAACGAGAGAGAGATAGATAGAGAGAGAGAGAGAGAGAGAGAGAGAAGAGAGGGAGAGAGAGAAGGGGAAGAGAGAGAGGAAGAGAGAGAGGGAAGAGAGAGAGAGAGAAGAGAGGGAAGAGAGATAGATAGAGAGAGAGAGAGAGAGAGAGAGAGAGAGAGAGAGAGAGAGAGAGAGAGAGAGAGAGAGAGAGAGAGAGAGAGAGACTTAACTGTAAGAGGAGATGAGAGGAGGAGGATGGAGGGGATGGAGGGACGAGAGGGAGCAAGGAGAGGGAGGGAGGGGATTAGAGGGAGGGAGGGGATGGAGGGGGGAGGGGAGGGGAGGGAGTAGAAGGAGGGAGAAGAGGGAGGGAGGGAGTGGATGGAGGGAGTAGAATGAGGGAGGGAACTGAGGGACGAAGGGAGGGAGTGGATGGAGAGGGAGGGGATGGAGGGAGGAGGGATGTGAGGAGGAGAGGGAGGTAGGGAGGGGATGGAGGGATGAAGGGAGGGAGTGGATGGAGGGAGGAGAGGGAGGGGATGGAGGGACGAAGGGAGGGAGTAGATGGAGGGAGGAGAGGGAGGGAATGGAGGGACGAAGGGAGGGAGTAGATGGAGGGAGGAGAGGGAGGGGATGGAGGAACGAAGGGAGGGAGTAGATGGAGGGAGGAGAGGGAGGGGATGAGGGAGGGAGGGGATGGAGGGACGTGGGATGTGAGGAGGATAGGGAGGGAGTGGATGGAGGGAGGAGAGGGAGGGAATGGGGGGACGAAGGGAGGGAGTGGATGGAGGGAGGAGAGGGAGGGGATGGAGGGAGGGAGGGGATGGGGGGACGAAGGGAGGGAGTAGAAAGAGGGAGGAGAGGGAGGGGATGGAGGAACGAAGGGAGGGAGTGGATGGAGGGAGGAGAGGGAGGGGATGGAGGGATGAAGGGGGGGAGTGGATGGAGGGAGGGGAGGGAGGGAATGGAGGGAGGGAGGGGATGGAGGGACGAGGGGAGGGAGTAGAAAGAGGGAGGAGAGGGAGGGGATGGAGGAACGAAGGGAGGGAGTAGAAAGAGGGAGGAGAGGGAGGGGATGGAGGGAGGTAGGAAGGGAGGGAGGGAGGGAGGGAGGGAGGGAGGGAGGGAGGGAGGGAGGGAGGGAGGGAGGGAGGGAGGGAGGGAGGGAGGGAGGGAGGGAGGGAGGGAGGGAGGGAGGGACAAGAGGGAGGAATGGATGGTTGGAAGAGAGGGATAGATGGAGATGAGCGAGGGAGGGAGGTTGATGGAGGGACACAATATCACAACCATTAGGCCAAGAGGAATCCCTTGTGGGCTGCCCCATCAGGAGAGGGTGACCATTAGGCTTCCACATCTCAGGCAGGGCTTCCCCATCAGGAGAGGGTGACCACTGGGCTCCCACATCTCAGGCAGGGCTTCCCCATCAGGAGAGGGTGACCCCAAATCACCTCCACTACACCAGCAGTATAAACATGCCCAGGGCCTAGAGGGACCATACCACCTCTATTACCTGGATTCTGAGAGAGACTCATCAATGGGGACACAGGGGACCAGACCTCCACCTCACTGGACACAGCAGGGGGAACCAACCCAGTCTGATACCAGATCTGTTTGTGTCAACCCTTTGCTGTCATTGGTCCCGTGTGGCCTAGTTGATAGAGCACCAAGGTTGTGAAATCCATTCTGACGTGGAATCAGTATGAAAACATGTGCACTCACTAACCGTGAGTTGCACAAGATAAGAGCGCCTGCTACACTATGTAAAATGTAATTGTCGGGATGAGGCTAGGCCCAACAAAGCAACCTACACCTCAGCAAAGGGGGACCAAGCACCCTGGACTCAGATCACGGCAGCTCGCATTGAGCTGTTCCTTTGATGCTCAGGAGTAAGCATGCCATCGACGTCTGCTCAGATTCAGAAATATTCTGCATCCACAGAACAACACAGGCCTGGCTGGCTGTAACAGCTACCGGATTATACCTCAACGTGATCAAGACAAAAGGAGATGATTGTGGACTACAGGAAAAGGAGGACCGAGCACGGCCCCCATTCTCATCGACCGGGGCTGTAGTGGAACAGGTTGAGAGTTTCAAGTTCCTTGGTGTCCACATCACCAACAAACTAACATGGTCCAAACACACCAAGACAGTCACGAAGAGGGCACGACTACGCCTATTCCCGCTCGGGAGACTGAAAAGATTTGTCATGGGTCCTCTGATCCTCAAAAGGTTCTACAGCTGCACCATCGAGAGCATCCTGACTGGTTGCATCACTGCCTGGTATGGCAACTGCTCTGCCTCCGACCGCAAGGCACTACAGAGGGTAGTGCGTACGGCCCAGTACATCCCTGGGGCCAAGCTTCCTGCAATCCAGGACCTCTATCAGATGGAGAAAGGACCAAAAAATTGTCAAAGACTCCAGCCACCCAAGCCATAGACTGCTACCGCACGGCAAGCGGTACCAGAGCACCAAGTCTAGGTCCAAGAGGCTTCTGAACAGCTTCTACCCCCAAGCCATAAGACTCCTGAACAACTAATCAAATGGCTACCCAGACTCACTATTGTTATGCTATTTAATTATTTGTAAAAAAAATATATATATATATATTTTTAAATTTTGGTATTTTTTGGTCTTAAAACCCCATCGTTGGTTAAGGGCTTGTAAGTACATATTTCACTGTACGGTCTACACCTTTTGTATTTGGCGCATGTGACAAATACAATTGGATTTGATCATAAACCCCCCACACAAACCCCCCACACAAACCCCCCCCACATAAACCCCCACACAAACCCACCCACATAAACCCCCACATAAACCCCCCACACATATCCCCCACATAAACCCCCCCACATAAACCCCCCACATAACCCCCACATAAACCCCCACATAAACCCCCACACATAACCCCCCACATAAACCCCCCACAAACCCCCACATAAACCCCCACATAACCCCCACATAAACCCCCACACAAACCCCCACATAAACCCCCACATAAAACCCCCACATAAACCCCCCCACATAAACCCCCACATAAACCCCCCACACATATCCCCCACATAAACCCCCCACACAAACCCCCCCACATAAACCCCCACATAACCCCCACATAAACCCCCACATAAAACCCCCCACATAAACCCCCACATAACCCCCCACATAAACCCCCCACACAAACCCCCACATAAACCCCCACATAAACCCCCACACATAAACCCCCCACATAAACCCCCACATAAACCCCCACACATAAACCCCCCACATAAACCCCCACACAAACCCCCCCACATAAACCTCCCCACATAACCCCCCACATAAACCCCCCACACAAACCCCCACATAAACCCCCCACATAACCCCCCACATAAACCCCCACATAAACCCCCCACATAAACCCCCCCACACAAACCCCCCCACATAAACCCCCCCACATAAACCCCCCCCACACAGCTTTCAAGCAACTGAGCTTCATTCAGAATGTTCTCCAGAACTCAAGCAGAATGTTTCTCAGATGTTTTCTACAGAGAGGTGGAATAGAAAGCTCTTGGCGGACTGAGGACTGAGTCAATCTCTCTTCACACACAAACCTCACCTCTCTACATTCATGTGGAATAGCTACAGTAGCACGGCAGTT
>NC_068446.1:46960696-47040696 GCF_023373465.1 Oncorhynchus keta | reverse complement strand
CCTACTACCATACCCCGTTCAAAGGCACCTACTACCACAGCCTGTTCAAAGGCACCTACTACCATACCCCGTTCAAAGGCACCTACTACCATACCCCGTTCAAAGGCACCTACTACCATACCCTGTTCAAAGGCACCTACTACCATACCCTGTTCAAAGGCACCTACTACCATACCCCGTTCAAAGGCACCTACTACCATACCCTGTTCAAAGGCACCTACTACCATACCCTGTTCAAAGGCACCTACTACCATACCCTGTTCAAAGGCACCTACTACCATACCCTGTTCAAAGGCACCTACTACCATACCCTGTTCAAAGGCACCTACTACCATACCCTGTTCAAAGGCACCTACTACCATACCCTGTTCAAAGGCACCTACTACCATACCCTGTTCAAAGGCACCTACTACCATACCCCGTTCAAAGGCACCTACTACCATACCCTGTTCAAAGGCACCTACTACCATACCCCGTTCAAAGGCACCTACTACCATACCCTGTTCAAAGGCACCTACTACCATACCCTGTTCAAAGGCACCTACTACCATACCCCGTTCAAAGGCACCTACTACCATACCCTGTTCAAAGGCACCTACTACCATACCCCGTTCAAAGGCACCTACTACCATACCCGTTCAAAGGCACCTACTACCATACCCCGTTCAAAGGCACCTACTACCATACCCCGTTCAAAGGCACCTACTACCATACCCCGTTCAAAGGCACCTACTACCACACCCCGTTCAAAGGCACCTACTACCACACCCCGTTCAAAGGCACCTACTACCATACCCCGTTCAAAGGCACCTACTACCACACCCCGTTCAAAGGCACCTACTACCACACCCCGTTCAAAGGCACCTACTACCACACCCCGTTCAAAGGCACCTACTACCATACCCCGTTCAAAGGCACCTACTACCACACCCCGTTCAAAGGCACCTACTACCATACCCCGTTCAAAGGCACCTACTACCATACCCCGTTCAAAGGCACCTACTACCATACCCCGTTCTAAGGCACCTACTACCATACCCCCGTTCAAAGGCACCTACTACCATACCCTGTTCAAAGGCACCTACTACCATACCCCGTTCAAAGGCACCTACTACCATACCCCGTTCAAAGGCACCTACTACCATACCCCTTCAAAGGCACCTACTACCATACCCCGTTCTAAGGCACCTACTACCATACCCCGTTCAAAGGCACCTACTACCATACCCCGTTCTAAGGCACCTACTACCATACCCATACCCCGTCAAAGGCACCTACTACCATACCCCGTTCTAAGGCACCTACTACCATACCCCCGTTCTAAGGCACCTACTACCATACCCCGTTCTAAGGCACCTACTACCATACCCCGTTCAAAGGCACCTACTACCATACCCCGTTCAAAGGCACCTACTACCACACCCCGTTCAAAGGCACCTACTACCACACCCGTTCAAAGGCACCTACTACCACACCCCGTTCAAAGGCACCTACTACCATACCCGTTCAAAGGCACCTACTACCATACCCCGTTCAAAGGCACCTACTACCATACCCCGTTCTAAGGCACCTACTACCATACCCCGTTCAAAGGCACCTACTACCATACCCCGTTCTAAGGCACCTACTACCATACCCCGTTCAAAGGCACCTACTACCATACCCCGTTCAAAGGCACCTACTACCATACCCCGTTCAAAGGCACCTACTACCATACCCCGTTCAAAGGCACCTACTACCATACCCCGTTCAAAGGCACCTACTACCATACCCCGTTCTAAGGCACCTACTACCATACCCCGTTCAAAGGCACCTACTACCATACCCCGTTCTAAGGCACCTACTACCATACCCCGTTCAAAGGCACCTACTACCATACCCCATTCTAAGGCACCTACTACCACACCCCGTTCTAAGGCACCTACTACCATACCCCGTTCAAGGCACCTACTACCATACCCCGGCACCTTCTAAGGCACCTACTACCACACCCCGTTCTAAGGCACCTACTACCACACCCCGTTCTAAGGCACCCTACCATTCTAAGGCACCTACTACCACACCCTGTTCTAAGGCACCTACTACCACACCCCGTTCTAAGGCACCTACTACCATACCCCGTTCTAAGGCACCTACTACCATACCCCTGTTCAAAGGCACCTACTACCATACCCCCGTTCAAAGGCACCTACTACCATACCCCGTTCAAAGGCACCTACTACCATACCCCGTTCAAAGGCACCTACTACCATACCCCGTTCAAAGGCACCTACTACCATACCCCGTTCTAAGGCACCTACTACCATACCCCGGCACCTCAAAGGCACCTACTACCATACCCCGTTCTAAGGCACCTACTACCACACCCCGTTCTAAGGCACCTACTACCATACCCCGTTCAAAGGCACCTGCTACCATACCCCGTTCTAAGGCACCTACTACCACACCCCGTTCTAAGGCACCTACTACCACACCCCGTTCTAAGGCACCTACTACCACACCCAGTTCTAAGGCACCTACTACCACACCCCGTTCTAAGGCACCTACTACCATACCCCGTTCAAAGTTCTAAGGCACCTACTACCATACCCCGTTCAAAGGCACCTACTACCATACCCCGTTCAAAGGCACCTACTACCATAACCTGTTCAAAGGCACCTACTACCATACCCCGTTCAAAGGCACCTACTACCATACCCTGTTCAAAGGCACCTACTACCAGACCCTGTTCAAAGGCACCTACTACCACACCCCGTTCAAAGGCACCTACTACCATACCCCGTTACACCTACTACCATACCCCGTTCAAAGACACCTACTACCATACCAGACCGTTCAAAGGCACCTACTACCATACCCCAGTTCAAAGGCACCTACTACCATACCCTGTTCAAAGGCACCTACTACCATACCCCGTTCAAAGGCACCTACTACCATACCCCGTTCAAAGGCACCTACTACCATACCCCGTTCAAAGGCACCTACTACCATACCCCGTTCAAAGGCACCTACTACCATACCCCGTTCAAAGGCAGCTACTACCATACCCTACCACACCCCTGTTCAAAGGCACTACTACCATACCCCGTTCAAAGGCACCTACTACCATACCCCGTTCAAAGGCACCTACTACCACACCCCGTTCAAAGGCACCTACTACCATACCCCGTTCAAAGGCACCTACTACCATACCCCCGTTCAAAGGCACCTACTACCATACCCCTGTTCAAAGGCACCTACTACCATACCCCGTTCAAAGGCACCTACTACCATACCCCGTTCAAAGGCACCTACTACCATACCCCGTTCAAAGGCACCTACTACCATACCCCGTTCAAGGCACCTACTACCATACCCCGTTCAAAGGCACCTACTACCATACCCGTTCAAAGGCACCTACTACCATACCCCGTTCAAAGGCACCTACTACCATACCCCGTTCAAGGCACCTACTACCATACCCCGTTCAAGGCACCTACTACCATACCCCGTTCAAAGGCACCTACTACCATACCCCGTTCTAAGGCACCTACTACCATACCCCGTTCTAAGGCACCTACTACCATACCCCCGTTCAAAGGCACCTACTACCATACCCCCAAAGGCACCTTCAAAGGCACCTACTACCACACCCCGTTCAAAGGCACCTACTACCACACCCCGTTCAAGGCACCTACTACCACACCCGTTCAAAGGCACCTACTACCATACCCCTTTCAAAGGCACCTACTACCATACCCTGTTCAAAGGCACCTACTACCATACCCCGTTCAAAGGCACCTACTACCATACCCCGTTCAAAGGCACCTACTACCATACCCCGTTCAAAGGCACCTACTACCATACCCCGTTCAAAGGCACCTACTACCATACCCCGTTCAAAGGCACCTACTACCATACCCCGTTCAAAGGCACCTACTACCATACCCCGTTCAAAGGCACCTACTACCATACCCCGTTCAAAGGCACCTACTACCATACCCCGTTCTAAGGCACCTACTACCATACCCCGTTCAAAGGCACCTACTACCATACCCCGTTCAAAGGCACCTACTACCATACCCCGTTCAAAGGCACCTACTACCATACCCCGTTCTAAGGCACCTACTACCACACCCCGTTCTAAGGCACCTACTACCATACCCCGTTCAAAGGCACCTACTACCATACCCTGTTCTAAGGCACCTACTACCATACACCCCCGTTCAAAGGCACCTACTACCACACCCCGTTCTAAGGCACCTACTACCACACCCCGTTCTAAGGCACCTACTACCACACCCCGTTCTAAGGCACCTACTACCATACCCCGTTCTAAGGCACCTACTACCATACCCCGTTCAAAGGCACCTACTACCATACCCCGTTCAAAGGCACCTACTACCATACCCCGTTCAAGGCACCTACTACCATACCCCAAAGGCACCTACTTCCCGTTCTAAGGCACCTACTACCATACCCCGTTCAAAGGCACCTACTACCATACCCCGTTCTAAGGCACCTACTACCATACCCCGTTCAAAGGCACCTACTACCATACCCCGTTCTAAGGCACCTACTACCACACCCCGTTCTAAGGCACCTACTACCATACCCCGTTCAAAGGCACCTACTACCATACCCGTTCTAAGGCACCTACTACCACACCCCGTTCTAAGGCACCTACTACCACACCCCGTTCTAAGGCACCTACTACCACACCCCGTTCTAAGGCACCTACTACCACACCCCGTTCTAAGGCACCTACTACCATACCCCGTTCTAAGGCACCTACTACCATACCCCGTTCAAAGGCACCTACTACCATACCCCGTTCAAAGGCACCTACTACCATAACCTGTTCAAAGGCACCTACTACCATACCCCGTTCAAAGGCACCTACTACCATACCCTGTTCAAAGGCACCTACTACCAGACCCTGTTCAAAGGCACCTACTACCACACCCCCAGACCCCGTTCAAAGGCACCTACTACCACACCCCGTTCAAAGGCACCTACTACCATACCCCGTTCAAAGGCACCTACTACCATACCCCGTTCAAAGGCACCTACTACCATACCCTACCATACCCCCGTTCAAAGGCACCTACTACCATACCCCGTTCAAAGGCACCTACTACCATACCCCTACCATAGCCAGTTCAAAGGCACCTACTACCACACCCCCGTTCAAAGGCACCTACTACCATACCCCGTTCAAAGGCACCTACTACCATACCCCGTTCAAAGGCACCTACTACCATACCCCGTTCAAAGGCAGCTACTACCATACCCACCCCGTTCAAAGGCACCTACTACCATACCCCGTTCAAAGGCACCTACTACCACACCCCGTTCAAAGGCACCTACTACCATACCCGTTCAAAGGCACCTACTACCACACCCCGTTCAAAGGCACCTACTACCATACCCCGTTCAAAGGCACCTACTACCACACCCCGTTCAAAGGCACCTACTACCATACCCATACCCCCGTTCAAAGGCACCTACTACCATACCCCGTTCAAAGGCACCTACTACCACACCCCGTTCTAAGGCACCTACTACCATACCCCGTTCAAAGGCACCTACTACCATACCCTGTTCAAAGGCACCTACTACCATACCCTGTTCAAAGGCACCTACTACCATACCCTGTTCAAAGGCACCTACTACCATACCCTGTTCAAAGGCACCTACTACCATACCCTGTTCAAAGGCACCTACTACCATACCCTGTTCAAAGGCACCTACTACCATACCCTGTTCAAAGGCACCTACTACCATACCCCCTGTTCAAAGGCACCTACTACCATACCCTGGCACCTACTACCATACCCTGTTCAAAGGCACCTACTACCATACCCTGTTCAAAGGCACCTACTACCATACCCTGTTCAAAGGCACCTACTACCATACCCTGTTCAAAGGCACCTACTACCATACCCTGTTCAAAGGCACCTACTACCATACCCTGTTCAAAGGCACCTACTACCATACCCCGTTCAAAGGCACCTACTACCATACCCCGTTCAAAGGCACCTACTACCATACCCTACTACCATACCCTGTTCAAAGGCACCTACTACCATACCCTGTTCAAAGGCACCTACTACCACCTACCCATACCCCGTTCAAAGGCACCTACTACCATACCCCGTCAAAGGCACCTACTACCATACCCCGTTCAAAGGCACCTACTACCATACCCCGTTCAAAGGCACCTACTACCATACCCCGTTCAAAGGCACCTACTACCATACCCCGTTCAAAGGCACCTACTACCATACCCCGTTCAAAGGCACCTACTACCATACCCCGTTCAAAGGCACCTACTACCATACCCCGTTCAAAGGCACCTACTACCATACCCCGTTCAAAGGCACCTACTACCATACCCCGTTCTAAGGCACCTACTACCATACCCCGTTCAAAGGCACCTACTACCATACCCCGTTCTAAGGCACCTACTACCATACCCCCCGTTCAAAGGCACCTACTACCATACCCGTTCTAAGGCACCTACTACCACACCCCGTTCTAAGGCACCTACTACCATACCCCGTTCAAAGGCACCTACTACCATACCATACCCCGTTCTAAGGCACCTACTACCACCCCGTTCACACCTACTACGTTCTAAGGCACCTACTACCACACCCCGTTCTAAGGCACCTACTACCATACCCTACCACACCCCGTTCTAAGGCACCTACTACCATACCCCCGTTCTAAGGCACCTACTACCATACCCCGTTCTAAGGCACCTACTACCATACCCCGTTCAAAGGCACCTACTACCATACCCCGTTCAAAGGCACCTACTACCATACCCTACTACCATACCCTGTTCAAAGGCACCTACTACCATACCCTGTTCAAAGGCACCTACTACCATACCCTGTTCAAAGGCACCTACTACCATACCCTGTTCAAAGGCACCTACTACCATACCCTGTTCAAAGGCACCTACTACCATACCCTGTTCAAAGGCACCTACTACCATACCCTGTTCAAAAGGCACCTACTACCATACCCTGTTCAAAGGCACCTACTACCATACCCCGTTCAAAGGCACCTACTACCATACCCTGTTCAAAGGCACCTACTACCATACCCTGTTCAAAGGCACCTACTACCATACCCTGTTCAAAGGCACCTACTACCATACCCCGTTCAAAGGCACCTACTACCATACCCCGTTCAAAGGCACCTACTACCATACCCCGTTCAAAGGCACCTACTACCATACCCCGTTCAAAGGCACCTACTACCATACCCCGTTCAAAGGCACCTACTACCATCCCCCGTTCAAAGGCACCTACTACCATACCCCGTTCAAAGGCACCTACTACCATACCCCGTTCAAAGGCACCTACTACCATACCCCGTTCAAAGGCACCTACTACCATACCCCGTTCAAAGGCACCTACTACCATACCCCGTTCAAAGGCACCTACTACCATACCCCGTTCAAAGGCACCTACTACCATACCCCGTTCAAAGGCACCTACTACCATACCCCGTTCAAAGGCACCTACTACCATACCCCGTTCAAAGGCACCTACTACCATACCCCGTTCAAAGGCACCTACTACCATACCCCGTTCAAAGGCACCTACTACCATACCCCGTTCTAAGGCACCTACTACCATACCCCGTTCAAAGGCACCTACTACCATACCCCGTTCTAAGGCACCTACTACCACACCCCGTTCTAAGGCACCTACTACCATACCCCGTTCAAAGGCACCTACTACCATACCCCGTTCTAAGGCACCTACTACCACACCCCGTTCTAAGGCACCTACTACCACACCCCGTTCTAAGGCACCTACTACCACACCCCGTTCTAAGGCACCTACTACCACACCCCGTTCTAAGGCACCTACTACCATACCCCGTTCTAAGGCACCTACTACCATACCCCGTTCAAAGGCACCTACTACCATACCCCGTTCAAAGGCACCTACTACCATACCCCGTTCAAAGGCACCTACTACCATACCCCGTTCAAAGGCACCTACTACCATACCCCGTTCAAAGGCACCTACTACCATACCCCGTTCAAAGGCACCTACTACCATAAGGCACCTACTACCATACCCCGTTCAAAGGCACCTACTACCATACCCCGTTCTAAGGCACCTACTACCACACCCCGTTCTAAGGCACCTAATACCATACCCCGTTCAAAGGCACCTACTACCATACCCCGTTCTAAGGCACCTACTACCACACCCCGTTCTAAGGCACCTACTACCACACCCCGTTCTAAGGCACCTACTACCACACCCCGTTCTAAGGCACCTACTACCACACCCCGTTCAAAGGCACCTACTACCATACCCCGTTCTAAGGCACCTACTACCATACCCCGTTCAAAGGCACCTACTACCATACCCCGTTCAAAGGCACCTACTACCATAACCTGTTCAAAGGCACCTACTACCATACCCCGTTCAAAGGCACCTACTACCATACCCCGTTCAAAGGCACCTACTACCATAACCTGTTCAAAGGCACCTACTACCATACCCCGTTAAAGGCACCTACTACCATACCCCGTTCAAAGGCAGCTACTACCATACCCCGTTCAAAGGCACCTACTCCCATACCCTGTTCAAAGGCACCTACTACCATACCCCGTTCAAAGGCACCTACTACCATACCCCATTCAAAGGCAGCTACTACCATACCCCGTTCAAAGGCAGCTACTACCACACCCCGTTCAAAGGCACCTACTACCATACCCCGTTCAAAGGCACCCACTACCATACCCCGTTCAAAGGCACCTACTACCATACCTCGTTCAAAGGCACCTACTACCATACCCCGTTCAAAGGCACCTACGACCAGACCCCGTTCAAAGGCACCTACTACCATACACCCTACCATACCCCGTTCAAAGGCACCTACTACCATACCCCGTTCAAAGGCACCTACTACCATACCCCGTTCAAAGGCACCTACTACCATACCCCGTTCAAAGGCACCTACTACCATACCCCGTTCAAAGGCACCTACTACCATACCCCGTTCAAAGGCACCTACTACCATACCCGTTCAAAGGCACCTACTACCATACCCCGTTCTAAGGCACCTACTACCACACCCCGTTCAAAGGCACCTACTACCATACCCCGTTCAAAGGCACCTACTACCATACCCCGTTCAAAGGCACCTACTACCATACCCCCGTTCAAAGGCACCTACTACCATACCCCGTTCAAAGGCACCTACTACCACACCCCGTTCAAAGGCACCTACTACCATACCCCGTTCAAAGGCACCTACTACCATACCCCGTTCAAAGGCACCTACTACCATACCCCCATACCCCGTTCAAAGGCACCTACTACCATACCCCGTTCAAAGGCACCTACTACCATACCCCGTTCAAAGGCACCTACTACCATACCCCTACTACCATACCCTGTTCAAAGGCACCTACTACCACCCCCGTTCAAAGGCACCTACTACCATACCCCGTTCAAAGGCACCTACTACCATACCCCGTTCAAAGGCACCTACTACCATACCCCGTTCAAAGGCACCTACTACCTACTACCCCGTTCAAAGGCACCTACTACCATACCCCGTTCAAAGGCACCTACTACCATACCCCGTTCAAAGGCACCTACTACCATACCCCGTTCAAAGGCACCTACTACCATACCCCGTTCAAAGGCACCTACTACCATACCCCGTTCAAAGGCACCTACTACCATACCCCGTTCAAAGGCACCTACTACCATACCCCGTTCAAAGGCACCTACTACCATACCCTGTTCAAAGGCACCTACTACCATACCCCGTTCAAAGGCACCTACTACCATACCCCGTTCAAAGGCACCTACTACCATACCCCGTTCAAAGGCACCTACTACCATACCCCGTTCAAAGGCACCTACTACCATACACCCCGTTCAAAGGCACCTACTACCACTACCCCGTTCAAAGGCACCTACTACCAAAGGCACCTACCCATACCCCAAAGGCACCTACTACCATACCCCGTTCAAAGGCACCTACTACCACACCCCGTTCAAAGGCACCTACTACCATACCCCGTTCAAAGGCACCTACTACCACACCCCGTTCAAAGGCACCTACTACCATACCCCGTTCAAAGGCACCTACTACCACACCCCGTTCAAAGGCACCTACTACCATACCCCGTTCAAAGGCACCTACTACCATACCCCGTTCAAAGGCACCTACTACCATACCCCGTTCAAAGGCACCTACTACCATACCCCGTTCAAAGGCACCTACTACCATACCCCGTTCAAAGGCACCTACTACCATACCCCGTTCAAAGGCACCTACTACCACACCCCGTTCAAAGGCACCTACTACCATACCCCGTTCAAAGGCACCTACTACCATACCCCGTTCAAAGGCACCTACTACCATACCCTGTTCAAAGGCACCTACTACCACACCCCGTTCAAAGGCACTTAAATCTCGCCCCACACTCCCCTATCCAACTGTGCCATTGGTAAAAACTCAGGGTTTTAAATTGTGCAGTTCGCGCATATTTAGGAGTTGAGAAATAAATAAAGTAGGAATGGAAAGCTGGGATCCCCCTCTTTTTAACCAAGGCCATTAAAACTGCTGTTTTAAAGCTGCTGATTGAGTTGTTGTGCTTTGACTGCTTGTCCGAATGCATCTGTCACTCAGGTTGTCATGGTTTCACCTGTCACCAGGGGACAGCAGAGACCGTCCTAGAGACATTAACCACACTCAGGTGTGTCCTATTTAGTCATTATGGTGTCACTGTTAAAAGTGGTGTGTTTTCTGTTGTCCTTTGCGGGGCCCTCCCCACGGCCCTCCCCAAGGCCCTCCTAATGGCCCTCTCCACGGCCCTCCCCAAGGCCCTCCTAATGGCCCTCTCCACGGCTCCTAATGGCCCTCCCCAAGGCCCTCCTAACGGCCCTCCCCACGGCCCTCCCCAAGGCCCACCTAACGGCCCTCCCCACGGCCCTCCCCAAGGCCCTCCTAACGGCCCTCTCCACGGCCCTCCCCAAGGCCCTCCTAACGGCCCTCCCCACGGCCCTCCTAACGGCCCTCCCCACGGCCCTCCCCTAATGGCCCTCTCCACGGCCCTCCCCAAGGCCCTCCCCAATGGCCCTCTCCACGGCCCTCCCCAAGGCCCTCCTAATGGCCCTCCCTCCTCCACGGCCCTCCCCAAGGCCCTCCCTAACACGGCCCTCCCCACGGCCTCCTAATGGCCCTCCCACGGCCCTCCCCAAGGCCCACCTAACGGCCCTCCCCCTCCTACGGCCCTCTCCAAAGGCCCACCTAACGGCGGCCCTCTAATCCCCACGGCCCGGCCCTCCCTCCCCAAGGCCCACCTAACGCCCTCCCTCCCCAAGGCCCTCCCCATGGCCCTCCTAATGGCCCTCTCCACGGCCCTCTCCCTCCCATGGCCCTCCCCAAGGCCCACCTAACGGCCCTCCCCACGGCCCTCCTAAAGGCCCTCCCCACGGCCCTCCTAATGGCCCGCTTCACGGCCCTCTCCACGGCCCTCCCCAAGGCCCACCTAACGGCCCTCCCCACGGCCCTCCCCACGGCCCTCCCCACGGCCCTCCTAATGGCCCGCTTCACGGCCCTCTCCACGGCCCTCCCCACGGCCCTCCCCACGGCCCTCTCCGTGGCCCTCCTAACGGCCCTCTCCAAGGCCCCCCCCAAGGCCCTCCCCATGGCCCTCCTAACGGCCCTGTCCACGGTCCGCCCCGCGGCCCTCCCCAAGGTCTTCCTAACGGCCCTCTCCACGGTCCTCCCGACAGCCCTCCTCACTGCCCTCCCTATGGCCCTCCTCACTGCCCTTGACCAGGTAAATAGATCAACTATTCTTCTTCTATGGTATTTCTATTCAGGACTCGTTTTGTTGTAAGAGGAAAAGGTGGACTGTTCCAGCATCTTGAAATATGTTTTCATGTTTCATTAATTACTACAGCAGAAACACTCCTACACAACCAGTCCCCAGTGTGTGTGTGTGTGTGTGTGTGTGTGTGTGTGTGTGTGTGTGTGTGTGTGTGTGTGTGTGTGTGTGTGTGTGTGTGTGTGTGACCAGCCCCCTGTTTGTGTGTGTGTGTGTGTGTGTGTGTGTGTGTGTGTGTGTGTGTGTGTGTGTGTGTGTGTGTGTGTGTGTGTGTGTGTGTGACCAGCCCCTGTTTGTGTGTGTGTGTGTGTGTGTGTGTGTGTGTGTGTGTGTGTGTGTGTGTGTGTGTGTGTGTGTGTGTGTGTGTGTGTGTGTGTGTGTGTGTGTGTGTGTGACCAGCCCCTGTTTGTGTGTGTGTGTGTGTGTGTGTGTGTGTGTGTGTGTGTGTGTGTGTGTGTGTGTGTGTGTGTGTGTGTGTGTGTGTGTGTGTGTGTGTGTGTGTGTGTGACCAGCCCCCTTTGTTTGTGTGTGTGTGTGTGTGTGTGTGTGTGTGTGTGTGTGTGTGTGTGTGTGTGTGTGTGTGTGTGTGTGTGTGTGTGTGTGTGTGTGTGTGTGTGTGACCAGCCCCTGTTTGTGTGTGTGTGTGTGTGTGTGTGTGTGTGTGTGACCAGACCCCTGTCCCCAGCAGGTGGACACCGATTACCATGTTATTTATTACTGAAACCACACAACCTCAGCAACACATGGACACTGTCAAGGAGGCTGATGGATGGGTTTACTAATGTACAGAACAAACTAAAACCAATAGTCATAGAGGGGAGGGACTGCTGAATAGGGGGGAAAAGGGAAGAGAGCGGGAGAGAGAGAAATGGGAGGTTGGGGAGAAAGAGAGAGAGAGAGACAGACAGAGAAAGAGACGGAGAGAGAGGGAGAGAGACAGAGAGAGGGAGAGAGAGAGATAGTCAGAGAGAGAGACAGAGAAAGGGAGAGAGAGAGATAGACAGATAGAGAGAGAGAGAGAGAGAGAGAGAGAGAGAGAGAGAGAGAGAGAGAGAGAGAGAGAGAGAGAGAGAAAGGGAGAGAGAGAGAGAGACATAGAAAGGGAGAGAGAGAGAGACAGAGGGAGAGAGAGATAGAGAGAGTGCGCTCTGCGTCTGTAGGTGCCTCTGTGGTCTAATTCATCTTGGGCAGCAAGGCCCAGTGACTTATTAGGAGACAAATATACAGGAAGCATAATCTTACTATCTGAAGAGCTGTTTACCGGCTGGATGGAACCTACAGCTTCTTGTGTAGCGTTTCTCAACCTCTTCTGCTATGCATAAAACTACCCCTTTAGAATGTATTAAGTCAGTGTCAGATAGCATCTGAGGGATTCATGTTGAGCGGTTCTGCAACATCCCAGGGAACGGGTGCCAGTCCACAGACCAGAGGCTTAGAGGAACCACTGATCTCAGTACTGGACTTACGATTTTGTGCCAGGGTAACAAGATGTGACTGCTATTGTCTACCTGGCAGCACACAGTTAATGAGTGAATAAGTATCTTTATCTTTCCAGGGGGAATAAATTAACTAATTAAAAAGTCTAGGTCCCGACTGGATGTTAATCAAGAGGAGGATCTGGACACTGGTCCAAGATGTCCTCGAGGGGATCAATTCAGAACCCTGCAGCCAGGAACAGTAAACTAGTGGACCAATACAGAACCCTGCAGCCAGGAGTAGTAAACTAGTGGACCAATACAGAACCCTGCAGGAGTAGTAAACTAGTGGACCAATACAGAACCCTGCAGGAGTAGTAAACTAGTGGACCAATACAGAACCCTGCAGGAGTAGTAAACTAGTGGACCAATACAGAACCCTGCAGCCAGGAGTAGTAAACTAGTGGACCAATACAGAACCCTGCAGGAGTAGTAAACTAGTGGACCAATACAGAACCCTGCAGGAGTAGTAAACTAGTGGACCAATACAGAACCCTGCAGGAGCAGTAAACTAGTGGACCAATACAGAACCCTGCAGGAGTAGTAAACTAGTGGACCAATACAGAACCCTGCAGGAGTAGTAAACTAGTGGACCAATACAGAACCCTGCAGGAGTAGTAAACTAGTGGACCAATACAGAACCCTGCAGGAGCAGTAAACTAGTGGACCATTACAGAACCCTGCAGGAGTAGTAAACTAGTGGACCAATACAGAACCCTGCAGCCAGGAGCAGTAAACTAGTGGACCATTACAGAACCCTGCAGCCAGGAGTAGTAAACTAGTGGACCAATACAGAACCCTACAGGAGCAGTAAACTAGTGGACCAATACAGAACCCTGCAGGAGCAGTAAACTAGTGGACCAATACAGAACCCTGCAGCCAGGAGTAGTAAACTAGTGGACCAATACAGAACCCTACAGGAGTAGTAAACTAGTGGACCAATACAGAACCCTGCAGGAGTAGTAAACTAGTGGACCAATACAGAACCCTACAGGAGTAGTAAACTAGTGGACCAATACAGAACCCTGCAGGAGTAGTAAACTAGTGGACCAATACAGAACCCTACAGGAGTAGTAAACTAGTGGACCAATACAGAACCCTGCAGGAGTAGTAAACTAGTGGACCATTACAGAACCCTGCAGCCAGGAGTAGTAAACTAGTGGACCAATACAGAACCCTACAGGAGTAGTAAACTAGTGGACCAATACAGAACCCTGCAGGAGCAGTAAACTAGTGGACCATTACAGAACCCTGCAGCCAGGAGTAGTAAACTAGTGGACCAATACAGAACCCTACAGGAGTAGTAAACTAGTGGACCAATACAGAACCCTGCAGGAGTAGTAAACTAGTGGACCAATACAGAACCCTGCAGGAGTAGTAAACTAGTGGACCAATACAGAACCCTGCAGGAGTAGTAAACTAGTGGACCAATACAGAACCCTGCAGGAGCAGTAAACTAGTGGACCAATACAGAACCCTGCAGGAGTAGTAAACTAGTGGACCAATACAGAACCCTGCAGGAGCAGTAAACTAGTGGACCAATACAGAACCCTGCAGGAGCAGTAAACTAGTGGACCAATACAGAACCCTACAGGAGTAGTAAACTAGTGGACCAATACAGAACCCTGCAGGAGTAGTAAACTAGTGGACCAATACAGAACCCTGCAGGAGTAGTAAACTAGTGGACCAATACAGAACCCTGCAGGAGTAGTAAACTAGTGGACCAATACAGAACCCTGCAGGAGTAGTAAACTAGTGGACCAATACAGAACCCTGCAGGAGTAGTAAACTAGTGGACCAATACAGAACCCTGCAGGAGTAGTAAACTAGTGGACCAATACAGAACCCTGCAGGAGCAGTAAACTAGTGGACCATTACAGAACCCTGCAGGAGCAGTAAACTAGTGGACCAATACAGAACCCTGCAGCCAGGAGCAGTAAACTAGTGGACCATTACAGAACCCTGCAGCCAGGAGTAGTAAACTAGTGGACCAATACAGAACCCTGCAGGAGCAGTAAACTAGTGGACCAATACAGAACCCTACAGGAGTAGTAAACTAGTGGACCAATACAGAACCCTGCAGGAGTAGTAAACTAGTGGACCAATACAGAACCCTACAGGAGTAGTAAACTAGTGGACCAATACAGAACCCTGCAGGAGTAGTAAACTAGTGGACCAATACAGAACCCTGCAGGAGTAGTAAACTAGTGGACCAATACAGAACCCTGCAGGAGTAGTAAACTAGTGGACCAATACAGAACCCTGCAGGAGTAGTAAACTAGTGGACCAATACAGAACCCTGCAGGAGCAGTAAACTAGTGGACCAATACAGAACCCTGCAGCCAGGAGTAGTAAACTAGTGGACCAATACAGAACCCTACAGGAGTAGTAAACTAGTGGACCAATACAGAACCCTGCAGGAGTAGTAAACTAGTGGACCAATACAGAACCCTGCAGGAGTAGTAAACTAGTGGACCAATACAGAACCCTGCAGGAGTAGTAAACTAGTGGACCAATACAGAACCCTACAGGAGTAGTAAACTAGTGGACCAATACAGAACCCTGCAGGAGTAGTAAACTAGTGGACCAATACAGAACCCTGCAGGAGCAGTAAACTAGTGGACCAATACAGAACCCTGCAGCCAGGAGTAGTAAACTAGTGGACCAATACAGAACCCTGCAGCCAGGAGTAGTAAACTAGTGGACCATTACAGAACCCTGCAGCCAGGAGTAGTAAACTAGTGGACCAATACAGAACCCTACAGGAGTAGTAAACTAGTGGACCAATACAGAACCCTGCAGCCAGGAGTAGTAAACTAGTGGACCAATACAGAACCCTGCAGCCAGGAGTAGTAAACTAGTGGACCATTACAGAACCCTGCAGCCAGGAGTAGTAAACTAGTGGACCAATACAGAACCCTGCAGGAGCAGTAAACTAGTGGACCAATACAGAACCCTGCAGGAGTAGTAAACTAGTGGACCAATACAGAACCCTGCAGGAGCAGTAAACTAGTGGACCAATACAGAACCCTGCAGGAGCAGTAAACTAGTGGACCATTACAGAACCCTGCAGGAGTAGTAAACTAGTGGACCAATACAGAACCCTGCAGGAGTAGTAAACTAGTGGACCAATACAGAACCTTACCACAGTCCACAGCAGTGGAGCTCTAACACAGTGTAGGGTCTTTAAGGGCAGCAGTGGAGCTCTAACACAGTGTAGGGTCTTTAAGGGCAGCAGTGGAGCTCTAACACAGTGTAGGGTCTTTAAGGGCAGCAGCGGAGCGCTAACACAGTGTAGGGTCTTGAAGGGCAGCAGTGGAGCTCTAACACAGTGTAGGGTCTTTAAGGGCAGCAGTGGAGCTCTAACACAGTGTAGGGTCTTTAAGGGCAGCAGTGGAGCTCTAACACAGTGTAGGGTCTTTAAGGGCAGCAGTTCTCTAACACAGTGTAGGGTCTTTAAGGGCAGCAGCGGAGCGCTAACACAGTGTAGGGTCTTGAAGGGCAGCAGTGGAGCTCTAACACAGTGTAGGGTCTTGAAGGGCAGCAGTGGAGCTCTAACACAGTGTAGGGTCTTGAAGGGCAGCAGTGGAGCTCTAACACAGTGTAGGGTCTTTAAGGGCAGCAGTGGAGCTCTAACACAGTGTAGGGTCTTTAAGGGCAGCAGTGGAGCTCTAACACAGTGTAGGGTCTTTAAGGGCAGCAGTGCTCTAACACAGTGTAGGGTCTTTAAGGGCAGCAGTTCTCTAACACAGTGTAGGGTCTTTAAGGGCAGCAGTGCTCTAACACAGTGTAGGGTCTTTAAGGGCAGCAGTGCTCTAACACAGTGTAGGGTCTTTAAGGGCAGCAGTGCTCTAACACAGTGTAGGGTCTTTAAGGGCAGCAGTGCTCTAACACAGTGTAGGGTCTTTAAGGGCAGCAGTGCTCTAACACAGTGTAGGGTCTTTAAGGGCAGCAGTTCTCTAACACAGTGTAGGGTCTTTAAGGGCAGCAGTGCTCTAACACAGTGTAGGGTCTTTAAGGGCAGCAGTGCTCTAACACAGTGTAGGGTCTTTAAGGGCAGCAGTTCTCTAACACAGTGTAGGGTCTTTAAGGGCAGCAGCGGAGCTCTAACACAGTGTAGGGTCTTTAAGGGCAGCAGTGCTCTAACACAGTGTAGGGTCTTTAAGGGCAGCAGTTCTCTAACACAGTGTAGGGTCTTTAAGGGCAGCAGTGCTCTACTACAGTGTAGGGTCTTTAAGGGCAGCAGCGGAGTTCTAACACAGTGTAGGGTCTTTAAGGGCAGCAGTGCTCTAACACAGTGTAGGGTCTTTAAGGGCAGCAGTTCTCTAACACAGTGTAGGGTCTTTAAGGGCAGCAGTGGAGCTCTACTACAGTGTAGGGTCTTTAAGGGCAGCAGTTCTCAAGCGCATGCAGACACATACATTCTATATGTAAAGAATGAAGCACTGCAAGACGACATTTCAAACTAATATCTACATTCAGTGCCTTCGGAAATATTTCAGACACCTTGACCTTTTCCAGAATTTGTTACTGTAAGGGACGTCGTCGGTGGAATAAGGTGAGGACCAATGCACAGCGTGGTACGTGTTCCTCTTTTTAATAAATTAAACTGAACAACAAAACAACAAAGGGAACAGTTCTGTCTGGTGCAGACACACAAAGACTGAAAACAACCACCCCAAAAAAAACACAATGGAAAACAGGTTACCTAAATATGGTTCTCAATCAGGGACAACGATTGACAGCTGCCTCTGATTGAGAACCATTCCAGGCCAAACACAGAAATACCAAATCATAGAAAAAGGAACATAGACAACCCACCCCAACTCACACCCTGACCATACTAAAACAAAGACATAACAAAATAACTCAGGTCAGAACGTGACAGTTACGTTACTGCCTTTTTCTTCATAAATCTACACAAAACACCCCATAATGATAAAGACATTATTGCTAATAAAATAACATTAAAAAAAAGTGTTCACTACTTTGTTGAAGCGCCTTTGGGTATGACGTCACAAGGCACACCTGTTTCTCCCATTCTTCTCTGCAGATCCTCTCAAGCTCTATCAGGTTGGATGGGGAGCGTTGCTGCACAGCTATTTTCAGGTCTCCAGAGATGTTAGATCGGGTTCAAGTCCGGGCTCTGACAATCAGAGGCCGTGTGCTTAGGGTCATTGTCCTGTTGGAAGGTGAACCTTCCACCCAGTCTGAGGTCCTGAGCGCTCTGGAGCAGGTTTTCATCAAGGATCTCTCTGTACTTTGCTCCGTTCATCTTTACCTTGATCCTGACTAGTCTCCCAGTCCCTGCTACTGAAAAACATCCCCACAGCATTACGCTGCCACCACCATGCTTCACCGTAGGAAAATTAAAATGTTTTATTTATTTATTGAACCTTTATTTAACAAGGCAAGTCAGTTAAGAACACATCTTATTTACAATGACGGCCAACCCCGGCCCAACCCTTCCCTAACCCAGACGACACTGGGCCAATTGCGCGCAGCCCTATGGGACTCCCGATCACGGCCGGTTGTGATACAGCCCAGGGTCGAACCAGGGTCTGTAGTGATGCCTCTAACACCGAAATGCAGTGCCTTAGACCGCTGCGCCACTCTGGAGCCCACCATCATGCTTCATCTTTGGTGCCAGGTTTCTGCCAGATGTGACGCTTGGCATTCAGACCAAAGAGTTCAATCTTGGTTTCATCAGACCAGAGAATCTTGTTTCTCATGGTCTGAGAGTCTTTAGATGCCTTTTGGCAAACTCCAAGCGGGCCGTCACGTTACTGAGGAGTGGCTCTTTCCGGCTACTCTACCATAAAGGCCTGGTTGGTGGAGTGCTGCAGAGATGATTGCTCAGTTTGGCCAGGCGGCCAGTTCTTGAAAGGGTATTGGTAGTTCCAAACTTCTTCCTTTTTAAAAACGATGGAGGCCGGTGTTTTCTTGGGGACCTTCAATGCTGCAGACATTTTTTGGTCTCCTTCATCCAGATCTGTGCCTCGACACAATCCTGTCTTGGTGATCTACGGACAATTCCTTCGACCTCATAGCTTGGTATTTGCTCTGACATGCACTGTCAACTGTGGGACATTATATAGACAGGTGTGTGCCTTTCCAAATCATGTTCAATCAATTGAATTTACCACGGGTAGACTCTAATCAAGTTGTAGAAACATCTCAAGGATGATCAATGGAAACAGGATGCACCTGAGCTCAATTTCGAGTCTCATACCAAAGGCTCTGGATAGTTATGTAAATAAGGTATTTTAGATGTTTATTTTTAACTGTTTTCACTGTTTGGTCGGAGACCAGGCTACTAAAGCAAAGCCTCGAACAGATCTGAGACCAGGCTACTAAAGCAAAGCCTCGAACAGATCTGAGACCAGGCTACTAAAGCAAAGCCTCAAACAGATCTGAGACCAGGCTACTAAAGCAAAGCCTCGAACAGATCTGAGACCAGGCTACTAAAGCAAAGCCTCGAACAGATCTGAGACCAGGCTACTAAAGCAAAGCCTCGAACAGATCTGAGACCAGGCTACTAAACGAAAGCCTCAAACAGATCTGAGACCAGGCTACTAAAGCAAAGCCTCAAACAGATCTGAGACCAGGCTACTAAAGTGATGCCGGAGCCTTGATGCAGTAAACCTACAGCTTGTTTATTCATCACAACCTGATCCACATCTCCTTGTAGAACTGTCCTCATCAGCAATATAGTTAGCGCTCTCCTCTCACCCCAATTACAGTAATGATTCACCTCTCCTTCCCCTTGTCCTGTAAAAAAAAACAATCCCTGTGCTCCATCCTTGGGACAGGACAACAACCTGATACACTAATAAGGTGCATAACGCCTAAACATATGTTCTGTACAATCAGAACGGCCCATAAGGGGCAACAGCCTATCTCCAAGATCCTGTAGCGTGAGGCAGCTTAATGTGCAAGTATACCTCCTGGACGGGACGCTAGTCTGATGGCAGGGCCAACAAGCAGGGAGTCTAGGAGACAGACACAGTATTAGAGGAGGTCAGAGGGAGTCTAGGAGACAGTGGAGGTCAGAGGGAGTCTAGGAGACAGACACAGTGTTAGTGGAGGTCAGAGGGAGTCTAGGAGACAGACAAAGTGTTAGTGGAGGTCAGAGGGAGTCTAGGAGACAGACACAGTGTTAGTGGAGGTCAGAGGGAGTCTAGGAGACAGTGGAGGTCAGAGAGAGTCTAGGAGACAGACACAGTGTTAGTGGAGGTCAGAGGGAGTCTAGGAGACAGACACAGTGTTAGTGGAGGTCAGAGGGAGTCTAGGAGACAGACACAGTGTTAGTGGAGGTCAGAGGGAGTCTAGGAGACAGACACAGTATTAGTGGAGGTCAGAGGGAGTCTAGGAGACAGACACAGTGTTAGTGGAGGTCAGAGGGAGTCTAGGAGACAGACACAGTATTAGTGGAGGTCAGAGGGAGTCTAGGAGACAGACACAGTGTTAGTGGTGGTCAGAGGGAGTCTAGGAGACAGTGGAGGTCAGAGGGAGTCTAGGAGACAGACACAGTATTAGAGGAGGTCAGAGGGAGTCTAGGAGACAGACACAGTGTTAGTGGAGGTCAGAGGGAGTCTAGGAGACAGTGGAGGTCAGAGGGAGTCTAGGAGACAGACACAGTATTAGAGGAGGTCAGAGGGAGTCTAGGAGACAGACACAGTGTTAGTGGAGGTCAGAGGGAGTCTAGGAGACAGTGGAGGTCAGAGGGAGTCTAGGAGACAGACACAGTGTTAGTGGAGGTCAGAGGGAGTCTAGGAGACAGACACAGTGTTAGTGGAGGTCAGAGGGAGTCTAGGAGACAGTGGAGGTCAGAGGGAGTCTAGGAGACAGACACAGTGTTAGTGGAGATCAGAGGGAGTCTAGGAGACAGACACAGTGTTAGTGGAGGTCAGAGGGAGTCTAGGAGACAGAAACAGTGTTAGTGGAGGTCAGAGGGAGTCTAGGAGACAGACACAGTGTTAGTGGAGGTCAGAGGGAGTCTAGGAGACAGACACAGTATTAGAGGAGGTCAGAGGGAGTCTAGGAGACAGTGGAGGTCAGAGGGAGTCTAGGATACAGACACAGTGTTAGTGGAGGTCAGAGGGAGTCTAGGAGACAGTGGAGGTCAGGGGGAGTCTAGGAGACAGTGGAGGTCAGGGGGAGTCTAGGAGACAGACACAGTGTTAGTGGAGGTCAGAGGGAGTCTAGGAGACAGACACAGTGTTAGACACTGTTATGCAGAAGAACAGCTCCTGACTTGTTGTAACTTTTTGGTTGTTAATAAGACCAAGATTGATACGATTAAATTAACAAAAAAAATGTGTAGGTAATCAAATTGTACAACTGAAGATCAACACAGGAGGAAAAGATTGACAGGGAGTGAGTTAAAACACCAATTTTCATCGTGCTAGTTCGCCAAATTCAAATCTGTCAGCTAGCTTACCGTCTAGCTCCAACTGTTTACTGGTGGTAACCGTAGCAACATGGCTACTGAGGCAGCAGCAGAGACTGAGAGACACTTTTTTGGGGGGGGGGATTTCCAGCAGAAATCATATCAGAGAAAGGAAGAATCCATTTTAAACACAGAATTCAGGAGGGAGAAGCCAGAAACTGTGTTTGACGACTGCTCACAAAACAGGACTGTTACAAAACTGTTATTTTACACAGACAATACTACTGCCTGGCATACAGCTGTAACCAGGCATTTCAGCTGTACGTCACAGAAAGGCCTCTGCAAGGGAAGAAGGCAAATCCACATGTTTGAGGACAACGATAAGGACCAGGAAAACAGGTTTCTGACAGTAAACATGTACCAGAACGGCACTGTCATGGTTCAGGGCAGTGGGGCTGCACTCAGCTCTTTTGTGCAGGACATCCCCACCCCGACCTCTCCCCTCCCCCAGGCACCCCAACAGCAGGACCATCCTCCCCCCAGACAGGCTGGCTCTGTTAGAGGTATGGGTTACTGAGCTGAAGGAGCAGCCCCCCCCCCCCTAGCTACACCACCTCCAGACTGCAGAGAGACAGACTGGCTCTGTTAGAGGTATGGGTTACTGAGCTGAAGGAGCTAACCTGTTCTACTAACACACTGAAGCCTCAGTCCCCTCATCCAGCTGGTCGTGAGTTCACTAACCTGTTCTACTAACACACTGAAGCCTCAGTGCCCTCATCCAGCTGGTCCTGGGGCTGAGTTCACTAACCTGTTCTACTAACACACTGAAGCCTCAGTCCCCTCATCCAGCTGGGGCTGAGTTCACAAACCTGTTCTACTAACACACTGAAGCCTCAGTCCCCTCATCCAGCTGGGGCTGAGTTCACAAACCTGTTCTACTAACACACTGAAGAAGAGAGAGAGAGAGAGAGAGAGAGAGAGAGAGAGAGAGAGAGAGAGAGAGAGAGAGAGAGAGAGAGAATGAATGAATGAGAGAGAGAGAGAGAGAGAGAGAGAGAGAGAGAGAGAGAGAGATAATGAATGAATGAGAGGGAGAGAGAGAGAGAGAGAGAGAGAGAGAGAGAGAGAGAGAGAGAGAGAGAGAGAGATAATGAATGAATGAGAGAGAGAGAGAGAGAGAGAGAGAGAGAGAGAGAGAGAGAGAGAGAGAGAGAGAGAGAATGAGAGAGAGAGAGAGAGAGAGAGAGAGAGAGAGAGAGAGAGAGAGATAGATAGATAGATAGATAGATAGATAGATAGAGGGTAGAAAGAGAGAGGGAGACAGAGAGAGAGAAGAGAGAGAGAGAGAGAGAGAGATAATGAATGAATGAGAGAGAGAGAGAGAGGGAGAGATAGATAGATAGATAGAGGGTAGAAAGAGAGAGGGAGACAGGGAGTTTGAGAGACAGACAGAGAAAGGGAGAGTGAGAGAGAGAGAGAGAGATACAGATGCCATGTCATAATTTGATTATCCTTTTGTTGAAGGAATTTTCAAACTTTTAGTGTATCCAAGTTTTTAAAAAGGTTCTAAAGTGTATTATGTCCAATTGATTATGATGTCCACAAATGTACATGAATTGTAATCCACATAACGATTCACATTTCATGTTGCTGCAGGATTATTTTCCTGCTGTAGAGAGAGAGAGAGAGAGAGAGAGAGAGAGAGAGAGAGAGAGAGAGAGAGAGAGAGAGAGAGAGAGAGAGAGAGATGATAGCCCCTCTGTTTAGCATCCTGTATGTTGGTGACAACAGCACCATGGTCTCTGGAGCCGGCTGGCTGTCATTAGTTATGACTGTTTACATTTGTTTTACTGAGAACCAATCATGGGACATTATCATGTCCTCCGTCTGTGTCTGGTGTGTTGTGTTCTGAGTTAAATGAACACAACAAGCTGTTTCTACAGCACACCGCCATTGGTTTCAATGCCGAAGAGGGTGTGTTTTATCTGTTGGTATCAATACCAAAGAGGGTGTGTTTCATCCATTGGTTTCAATACCAAAGAGGGTGTGTTTCATCCATTGGTTTCAATACCAAAGAGGGTGTGTTTCATCCATTGGTTTCAATACCAAAGAGGGTGTGTTTCATCCATTGGTTTCAATACCAAAGAGGGTGTGTTTCATCTATTAGTTTCAATACCAAAGAGGGTGTGTTTCATCTATTAGTTTCAATACCAAAGAGGGTGTGTTTCATCCATTGGTTTCAATACCGAAGAGGGTGTGTTTCATCCATTGGTTTCAATACCAAAGAGGGTGTGTTTTATCTGTTGGTATCAATACCGAAGAGGGTGTGTTTCATCCATTGGTTTCAATACCAAAGAGGGTGTGTTTCATCTATTAGTTTCAATACCAAAGAGGGTGTGTTTCATCCATTGGTTTCAATACCAAAGAGGGTGTGTTTCATCCATTAGTTTCAATACCAAAGAGGGTGTGTTTCATCCATTGGTTTCAATACCAAAGAGGGTGTGTTTCATCTATTAGTTTCAATACCAAAGAGGGTGTGTTTCATCTATTAGTTTCAATACCAAAGAGGGTGTGTTTCATCCATTGGTTTCAATACCAAAGAGGGTGTGTTTCATCTATTAGTTTCAATACCAAAGAGGGTGTGTTTCATCTATTGGTTTCAATACCAAAGAGGGTGTGTTTCATCCATTGGTTTCAATACCAAAGAGGGTGTGTTTCATCTATTAGTTTCAATACCAAAGAGGGTGTGTTTCATCCATTGGTTTCAATACCAAAGAGGGTGTGTTTCATCCATTGGTTTCAATACCAAAGAGGGTGTGTTTCATCCATTGGTTTCAATACCAAAGAGGGTGTGTTTCATCCATTGGTTTCAATACCGAAGAGGGTGTGTTTCATCTATTAGTTTCAATACCGAAGAGGGTGTGTTTCATCCATTGGTTTCAATACCGAAGAGGGTGTGTTTCATCTATTAGTTTCAATACCAAAGAGGGTGTGTTTCATCCATTGGTTTCAATACCAAAGAGGGTGTGTTTCATCCATTGGTTTCAATACAAAAGAGGGTGTGTTTCATCTATTAGTTTCAATACCAAAGAGGGTGTGTTTCATCCATTGGTTTCAATACCAAAGAGGGTGTGTTTCATCCATTGGTTTCAATACCGAAGAGGGTGTGTTTTATCCATTGGTTTCAATACCAAAGAGGGTGTGTTTTATCCATTGGTTTCAATACCAAAGAGGGTGTGTTTCATCTATTAGTTTCAATACCAAAGAGGGTGTGTTTCATCCATTGGTTTCAATACCAAAGAGGGTGTGTTTCATCCATTGGTTTCAATACCAAAGAGGGTGTGTTTCATCCATTGGTTTCAATACCAAAGAGGGTGTGTTTCATCCATTGGTTTCAATACCAAAGAGGGTGTGTTTCATCTATTAGTTTCAATACCAAAGAGGGTGTGTTTCATCCATTGGTTTCAATACCAAAGAGGGTGTGTTTCATCCATTGGTTTCAATACCAAAGAGGGTGTGTTTCATCCATTGGTTTCAATACCAAAGAGGGTGTGTTTCATCTATTGGTTTCAATACAAAAGAGGGTGTGTTTCATCTATTAGTTTCAATACCAAAGAGGGTGTGTTTCATCCATTGGTTTCAATACCGAAGAGGGTGTGTTTCATCCATTGGTTTCAATACCGAAGAGGGTGTGTTTCATCCATTGGTTTCAATACCAAAGAGGGTGTGTTTCATCTATTGGTTTCAATACCAAAGAGGGTGTGTTTCATCTATTAGTTTCAATACCAAAGAGGGTGTGTTTCATCCATTGGTTTCAATACCAAAGAGGGTGTGTTTCATCCATTAGTTTCAATACCAAAGAGGGTGTGTTTCATCCATTGGTTTCAATACCGAAGAGGGTGTGTTTGTTTTATCCAGTCTTTCTAACACGACATATTTAAACAAGCTAAGTTTGAGGGAGGATAAATGTGTCTGCTGAAAGCATCTGGATAATGTGAAAACACACTTTGAGACAATCTCCGCCTGCCATAAACACATGTGAGTGTGTGTCCCACATGGCGTGTGCGTGTTGGTGGGGGGTAATTGGCTTTTAATGATCTAACATTATGCAAATGTTCATCATCAGGCTATAAATCTTATAGAGTTTACACATCTCAGCAGGTGGCTGGCTGCCACTGGTACCGGACACACACACACATGGACACACACACACACACACACACACACACACATGGGGACACACACATGGACACACACACACACACGGGGACACACACGTGGGGACACACACACACACGGGGACACACACACACACGGGGTCACACACATGGGGACACACACACACATGGGGTCACACACATGGGGACACACACACACATGGGGAAAGACACGGACACACACACAGGGACACACACACACGGGGACACACACATGGGGACACACACGGGGAAAGACACGGACACACACACGGACACACACACACACACACGGACACACACACACACACATGGGGACACACACATGGGGACACACACGGGGAAAGACACGGACACACACAGGGACACACACACACGGACACACACATGGGGACACACACACACACACACACACACACACACACACACACAAAGACACACACACATGTTCACGGACACACTGTCTGACCTATAGAGATGTGTTTCTCTGCACACCATTTTTCTAAATGTTCCCAAAATGTTCTCAATGTTCTCAATGTTCCCAATGTTCTCCAATGTTCTCAATGTTCCCAATGTTTCCCAAAATGTTCTCAATGTTCCCCAATGTTCCCCAATGTTCCCCAATGTTCTCCAATTTTCTCAATGTTCCCCAAAATGTTCTCAATGTTCCCCAATGTTCCCCAATGTTCCCAATGTTCCCCAATGTTCCCCAATGTTCCCCAATGTTCCCCAATGTTCTCCAATTTTCTCAATGTTCCCCAAAATGTTCTCAATGTTCCCCAATGTTCTCCAATGTTCCCAATGTTCCCCAATGTTCCCCAATGTTCCCCAATGTTCCCCAATGTTCTCCAATGTTCTCAATGTTCCCCAAAATGTTCTCAATGTTCCCCAATGTTCTCCAATGTTCCCAATGTTCCCCAATGTTCCCCAATGTTCCCCAATGTTCTCCAATGTTCTCAATGTTCTAAATATACAGCAATTAATATAAACAATGTACGGAGGCCAAAAATAGGATTACATTTTGACGTATAAAAACCTTACCCTCTTCAATCCCCTCCTCTCCTTCCCCTTATCCTCCTCTCTCTGCAGCATAATGTACTCCTCTCTCCCTCCCTCCCTCACTCCCTCCCTCCTCACTCACCACTCACCACTCCCTCCCTCCCTCACTACTCACTCCCTCCCTCCCTCCCTCCTCCCTCCCTCCCTCCCTCCCTCCCTCCCTCCCTCCCTCCCTCCCCCTCCCTCCCTCCCTCCCTCCCCCTCCCTCCCTCCCTCCCTCTCCCTTTAGAGAAGAAAAGGTCAGGATATCCTAGAGTGCAAAATAATCCCAAATGAACTGAATTTGTGGAAGAGACTCAGCTGTGCCACCACAACATGAATTATTCCTGTGGATTGTCAAAGTCACAGGCAAGTCAAAGGTAACAACATAGAGCCACTCAGACATACAGTGGGGCAAAAAAGTATTTAGTCAGCCACCAATTGTGCAAGTTCTCCCACTTAAAAAGATGAGAGAGGCCTGTAATTTTCATCATAGGTACACTTCAACTATGACAGACAAAATGAGAAGAAAAAAATCCTGAAAATCACATTGTAGGATTTTTAATGAATTTATTTGCAAATTATGGTGGAAAATAAGTATTTGGTCAATAACAAATGTTTATCTCAATACTTTGTTATATACCCTTTGTTGGCAATGGTCAAATGTTTTCTGTAAGTCTTCACAAGGTTTTCACACACTGTTGCTGGTATTTTGGCCCATTCCTCCATGCAGATCTCCTCTAGAGCAGTGATGTTTTGGGGCTGTTGCTGGGCAACACGGACTTTCAACTCCCTCCAAAGATTTTCTATGGGGTTGAGATCTGGAGACTGGCTAGGCCACTCCAGGACCTCGAAATGCTTCTTACGAAGCCACTCCTTCGTTGCCCGGGCGGTGTGTTTGGGATCATTGTCATGCTGAAAGATCCAGCCACGTTTCATCTTCAATGCCCTTGCTGATGGAAGGAGGTTTTCACTCAAAATCTCACGATACCTGGCCCCATTCATTCTTTCCTTTACAAGGATCAGTCGTCCTGGTCCCTTTGCAGAAAAACAGCCCCAAAGCATGATGTTTCCACCCCCATGCTTAACAGTAGGTATGGTGTTCTTTGGATGCAACTCAGCATTCTTTGTCCTCCAAAGACGACGAGTTGAGTTTTTACCAAAAATTTTATATTTTGGTTTCATCTGACCATATGACATTCTCCCAATCTTCTTCTGGATCATCCAAATGCTCTCTAGCAAACTTCAGATGGCCTGGACATGTACTGGCTTAAGCAGGGGGACACTGGCACTGTGTGTCTTCAAATTCCTAATAATTGCTCCCACAGTTGATTTCTTCAAACCAAGCTGCTTACCTATTACAGATTCAGTCTTCCCAGCCTGGTGCAGGTCTACAATTTTGTTTCTGGTGTCCTTTGACAGCTCTTTGGTCTTGGCCATAGTGGAATTTGGAGTGTGACTGTTTGAGGTTGTGGACAGGTGTCTTTATACTGATAACAAGTTCAAACAGGTGCCATTAATACAGGTAACGAGTGGAGGACAGAGGAGCCTCTTAAAGAAGAAGTGAGAGTGAGAAATCTTGCTTGTTTGTAGGTGACCAAATACTTATTTTCCACCATAATTTGTAAATAAATTCATTACAAATCCTACAATGTATATATATAGAGAGAGAGGCAGAGAGAGAGAGAGAGAGAGAGAGAGAGAGAGAGAGAGAGAGAGAGAGAGAGAGAGAGAGAGAGGGAGAGAGAGCAGAGAGAGAGAGAGAGAGAGAGAGAGAGAGAGAGAGCGACAGAGAGGGAGAGATACAGAGAGAGAGAGAGAGAGAGAGAGATACAGAGAGGGAGAGAGAGAGAGAGAGAGAGAGAGGGAGAGATACAGAGAGAGAGAGGGAGAGAGAGCGACAGAGAGAGAGAGAGAGACAGAGAGAGAGAGAGAGAGAGAGAGAGAGAGAGAGAGAGAGAGAGAGAGAGAGAGGGAGAGAGAGAGAGATACAGAGAGAGAGACAGAGAGAGAGAGGAGAGAGAGAGAGATACAGAGAGAGAGAGAGAGAGAGAGAGAGAGAGAGAGAGAGAGAGAGAGAGAGAGAGAGAGAGAGAGAGAGAGAGAGAGAGAGAGAGAGAGAGAGAGAGAGAGAGAGAGAGAGAGAGAGAGAGATACAGAGAGAGAGAGAGAGAGAGAGAGAGAGAGAGAGAGAGAGAGAGAGAGAGAGATAGAGAGAGAGAGAGAGATACAAACCATATTCATGTTTATTTGGTTTGTGGTCCTTCCACCATGTAAATAAATTAATTACTCAGTTGAGTAGAGCATGGTGCTTGTAACGCAGAGAGAGAGAGACAGGGTAGTGGGTTCAGATTCCACAGGACCACCCAGAGAGAGAGATACAGAGAGAATGTATGCAGACATGACTGTAAGTCGCTTTGGAGAAAAGCGTCTGCAGAGAAGAAGTAAATGGAAATTTTTTTTTGTTTATTTTTTTATTTATTTTCCCCTTTGTACATTAACACATTGACACAATATGACATCTGAAATGTCTTTATTATTTTGGGAACTTCTGTGAGTGTAATGTTTAATTTCACTTTTGTTTATTATCTACTTCACTTGCTTTGAGAGAGAGAGAGAGAGAGAGAGACAACTGTACAACTGAATGCATTCAAATTAAATGTGTCTTCCGCATTTAACCTCTCAATCTCAGCAAATATCCAAGCTGCAGGCTAAAGTTAAACCTAGCATTGGTTTCCTCTATTGTAATCGCTCCTCTTTCACATCAGCTGCCAAACTAACCCTGATTCAGATGACCATCCTACCCATGCTAGATTACGGAGACATCATTTATAGATCGGCAGGTAAGGGTGCTCTCGACCGGCTAGATGTTCTTTACCATTCGGCCATCAAATTTGCCACCAATGCTCCTTATAGGACACATCACTGCACTCTATACTCCTCTGTAAACTGGTCATCTCTGTATACACGTCGCAAGACCCACTGGTTGATGCTTATTTATAAAACCCTCTTAGGCCTCACTCCCCCCTATCGGAGATATCTACTGCAGCCCTCATCCTCCACATACAACCACCGTTCTGCCAGTCACATTCTGTTAACGTCCCCAAAGCACACACATCCCTGGGTCGCTCGTCTTTTCAGTTCTCTGCAGCTAGCGACTGGAACGAGCTGCAACAAACACTCAAACTGGACAGTTTTATCTCAATCTCTTCATTCAAAGACTCAATCATGGCCACTCTTACTGACAGTTGTGGCTGCTTAGTGTGATGTATTGTTGTCTCTACCTTCTTACCCTTTGTGCTGTTGTCTGTAGCCCAATAATGTTTGTACCATGTTGTGTTGCTACCATGTTGTGTTGCTACCACGTTGTTGTTATGTTGTGTTGCTACCATGCTGTGTTGTTGTCTCTCTTCATGTAGTGTTTTGTTATCTCTCTTGTTGTGAGTTGTCCTTTAATACCAGGCTCCCTGTCCCCTGTCCCCTGTCCCCTGTACTCTGTCCCCTGTCCCCTGTACTCTGTCCCCTGTCCCCTGTACTCTGTCCCCTGTCCCCTGTCCCCTGTACTCTGTCCCCTGTCCCCTGTACTCTGTCCCCTGTCCCCTGTACTCTGTCCCCTCCCCTGTCCCCTCCCCTGTCCCCTGTACTCTGTCCCCTGTCCCCTGTACTCTGTCCCCTGTCCCCTGTCCCCTGTACTCTGTCCCCTGTCCCCTGTCCCCTGTCCCCCCTGTCCCCTGTCCCCTCCCCTGTCCCCTGTACTCTGTCCCCTGTCCCCTGTACTCTGTCCCCTGTCCCCTGTCCCCTGTCCCCTGTCCCCTGTACTCTGTCCCCTGTCCCCTGTACTCTGTCCCCTGTCCCCTGTCCCCTGTCCACGCAGGAAGTATTTTTGCCATTTTGCCATTTTTGTCATTGTAAATAAGAATTAGTTCTTTAACTGACTTGCCTCGTTAAATCAAGATTACATTTAAATTTATAAATAAAATCAGAGAGGTGGAAGAGACTCGGGGCTAATTTGGTATAGATCAGACTTAACCATTAATAATAATAATAATATTAATTAACCAGTTAATGAATTAATAATTCCATTAAATTAATCTAAACAGGTACAGGTAATGATCTCAACAGAGAAGAATGTCCTCCTGTGTGCTACCTATATGTCTCCACTAGAATCCCCATACTTTAATGAAGACATCTTCTCCATCCTGGAGGGGGAAAATTAACCATTTCCAGGCCCAGGGACGTACTAGTCTGTGGTGACCTAAATGCCAGAACTGGACAAGAATCTGACACCCTCAGCACACAGGGGGACAAACACCTACCTGGAGGTGACATCATTCCCTCCCCCATATGCCCCCCTAGACACAACTAGGACAACATAACCAACAGCATTCCCATATGCCCCCCTAGACACAACTAGGACAACATAACCAAACATTCCCTCCCCCATATGCCCCACTACACACAACTAGGACAACATAACCAAACATTCCCTCCCCCATATGCCCCCCTAGACATCACTAGGACAACATAACCAAACATTCCCTCCCCCATATGCCCCCCTAGACACAACTAGGACAACATAACCAACAGCATTCCCTCCCCCATATGCCCCCCTAGACACCACTAGGACAACATAACCAACAGCATTCCCTCCCCATATGCCCCCTAGACACCACTAGGACAACATAACCAACAGCATTCCCTCCCCCATATGCCCCCTAGACACAACTAGACAACATAACCAACAGCATTCCCTCCCCCATATGCCCCCTACACACAACTACAACAACAAACAACCTGGAGGTGACAAAATGCCCCCTAGGTCACAACTAGGACAACATAACCTGCATATGCTCCCCATATGCCCCACTACACACAACTAGGACAACATAACCAAACATTCCCTCCCCCATATGCCCCCCTAGACACAACTATGACAACATAACCAACAGCATTCCCTCCCCCATATGCCCCCCTACACACAGCTACAACAACATAACCAACAAAAACAGGTCACAACTCCTGCAGCTCTGTTGCATGCTGGGTATTTACATAGTCAATACCTACGGTAGGTAAAACCTATAGCTCTGTCACACGCTGGGTATGTACATAGGCAATGGTAGGCTTCGAGGGGACTCCTATGGTAGGTACACCTGTAGCTCATCTCTTGGCAGTAGTACTGTAGACTACTTTATCACTGACCTCAACCCAGAGTCTCTCAGAGCGTTCACAGTCAGCCCACTGACACCCCTATCAGACCACAGCAAAATCACAGTCTACTTAAACAGAGCAATACTCAACCAAGAGGTATCGAGGTCGAACAAACTGCATGCCCTTAAGAAATGCTATAAACTAAAAATCCAATCCCACCTAGACAACTTCCTGGACAAAACATTTCCCTGCAATAGTGATGGTGTAAACTTAGCACTAGGAAGCCTGACATATCCTGCTAACCTATCAAATAAAAACAATTCTAGCAGAAAACCTAAGAATACTGTTGTGGAATAATCAGAATTGGTTGGTAACAGAGGTAAGAGGTTTTATATTCATCATATGTTTGTAAGTTACTTCTCATCAGAATGTTATTTTTGTATAATACTGTGGTGGGGTTGCAGTATCTGTTCTCTGTCAAGACTAAGTTACTTGGACCAGAGAGAGGGGAGAGGTCAAGCGTGTATCTCTTGGCTCCACAATGTCTGTGTGCCAGTCACTGTGATCTTGTCAAGGAGGTGTATTTGATATATGCCTGTTGATAGGTTTGGTTTTATGGTCCTGAGAGCGAGATAAGAACATAGTTTAGGAGACAAAGCTGAATGATAATTTATAGCCAATGCTGTCTGGCTATGGGTTTCTTTGCTATAAAGGATCTCAGTTGCAATGTGTAAGGACTCTCAGAGAATTAATTTATAGTCACTGAATTGATCGGAGAGTCACAGGGTTGTGATGGAGCTCATATAATTAAAGATGGACTTTATGATAACTAACTCTGACTTGTGTGTGGTTTGCTCTCATGATTTGGTAAATACAGGAATTTTCCACGACAATACTAACAACAAGGAGAAATGGTTTGATGAAGAACGCAAAACACCTAAGAAATAATTTAAGAAACCTGTCCAACCAAAAACACAGAGACTCAGAAAACCTGAGCCTTCACTATGGTGAATCACTAAAACAATACAGAAATACACTACGGAAAGAGAAGGAACAGCACATCAGAAATCAGCTCAATGTAATTGAAGAATCCATAGAATAAAATCACTTTGAGGAAAACTGGAAAATACGAAACAAACAACATTACGAAGAGTTATCTATCCAAAACAACAACACATAGAGTTATCTATCCAACACAACAACACATAGAGTTATCTATCCAACAACACATAGAGTTATCTATCCAACAACACATAGAGTTATCTATCCAACACAACAACACATAGAGTTATCTATCCAACAACACATAGAGTTATCTATCCAAAACAACAACACACAGAGTTATCTATCCAACAACACATAGAGTTATCTATCCAACAACACATAGAGTTATCTATCCAACACAACAACACATAGAGTTATCTATCCAACAACACATAGAGTTATCTATCCAAAACAACAACACATAGAGTTATCTATCCAACAACACATAGAGTTATCTATCCAACAACACATAGAGTTATCTATCCAACACAACAACACATAGAGTTATCTATCCAACAACACATAGAGTTATCTATCCAACAACACATAGAGTTATCTATCCAACAACACATAGAGTTATCTATCCAACAACACATAGAGTTATCTATCCAACAACACATAGAGTTATCTATCCAACAACACATAGAGTTATCTATCCAACACAACAACACATAGAGTTATCTATCCAACACAACAACACATAGAGTTATCTATCCAACACAACAACACATAGAGTTATCTATCCAACAACACATAGAGTTATCTATCCAACAACACATAGAGTTATCTATCCAACACAACACATAGAGTTATCTATCCAACAACACATAGAGTTATCTATCCAACAACACATAGAGTTATCTATCCAACACAACAACACATAGAGTTATCTATCCAACAACACATAGAGTTATCTATCCAACACAACAACACATAGAGTTATCTATCCAACACAACAACACATAGAGTTATCTATCCAACAACACATAGAGTTATCTATCCAACACAACACATAGAGTTATCTATCCAACAACACATAGAGTTATCTATACCCAACAACACATAGAGTTATCTATCCAACACAACAACACATAGAGTTATCTATCCAACAACACATAGAGTTATCTATCCAACACAACAACACATAGAGTTATCTATCCAACAACACATAGAGTTATCTATCCAACAACACATAGAGTTATCTATCCAAAACAACAACACATAGAGTTATCTATCCAAAACAACAACACATAGAGTTATCTATCCAAAACAACAACACATAGAGTTATCTATCCAACAACACATAGAGTTATCTATCCAAAACAACAACACATAGAGTTATCTATCCAACAACAACACATAGAGTTATCTACCCCAAACAACAACACATAGAGTTATCTACCCCAAACAACAACACATAGAGTTATCTATCCAAAACAACAACACATAGAGTTATCTATCCAACAACACATAGAGTTATCTATCCAACAACACATAGAGTTATCTATCCAAAACAACAACACATAGAGTTATCTATCCAAACAACAACACATAGAGTTATCTATCCCAAACAACAACACATAGAGTTATCTATCCAACAACACATAGAGTTATCTATCCAACAACACATAGAGTTATCTATCCAACAACACATAGAGTTATCTATCCAACACAACAACACATAGAGTTATCTATCCAACACAACAACACATAGAGTTATCTATCCAAAACAACAACACATAGAGTTATCTATCCAACAACACATAGAGTTATCTATCCAACAACACATAGAGTTATCTATCCAACAACACATAGAGTTATCTATCCAACACAACAACACATAGAGTTATCTATCCAACAACACATAGAGTTATCTATCCAACAACACATAGAGTTATCTATCCAAAACAACAACACATAGAGTTATCTACACCAAACAACAACACATAGAGCTATCTACCCCAAACAACAACACATAGAGTTATCTATCCAAAACAACAACACATAGAGTTATCTATCCAACACAACAACACATAGAGTTATCTATCCAACAACACATAGAGTTATCTATCCAACACAACAACACATAGAGTTATCTATCCAAAACAACACATAGAGTTATCTATCCAACAACACATAGAGTTATCTATCCAACAACACATAGAGTTATCTATCCAACACAACAACACATAGAGTTATCTATCCAACACAACAACACATAGAGTTATCTATCCAACAACACATAGAGTTATCTATCCAACAACACATAGAGTTATCTATCCAACACAACAACACATAGAGTTATCTATCCAACACAACAACACATAGAGTTATCTATCCAACAACACATAGAGTTATCTATCCAACAACACATAGAGTTATCTACCCCAAACAACAACACATAGAGTTATCTATCCAACAACACATAGAGTTATCTATATATACATATACATGATAATTAGCAAAACTTTGAATAAACTATTAAAGACCCATTAAAGACCCTGAATTGCACTGGATTCTCCAATTACATTGAATGAACTACAGGACAAAATACAAACCCTCCAACCCAAAAAGGCCTGTAGTATCCTAAATTAAATGAAAAAACATATTCCAATTGGCTATACTTAAACTGTTTAACATCATCCTTATCTCAGGCATCTTCCCCAATATTTGGAACCAAGGTCTGATCACACAAATCCACAAAAGGGGAGACAAATCTGACCCCAATAACTACAGTGGTATCCTCTGCAGTTTCATCCACAGCAGACTCCAACATTTCCTCAGTGAAAACAATGTCCTGAACAAATGTCAAATTGGTTTCTTACCCACATACCGTATGACAGACCACATCCACACCCTGCATCTACACCCTGCATCTACACCCTGCATCTACACCCTGCATCTACACCCTACATCTACACCCTACATCTACACCCTGCATCTACACCCTACATCTACACCCTACATCTACACCCTACTCACGCTAATTGACAAACAAACAAAGTATTTTCTCATTTGGTGTATCAGGTGTATCTCACTGATCATCCCTAAAGCCAACACCTCATTTGGCCGCCTTTCCTTCCAGTTCTCTGCTGCCTGTGACTGGAACGAATTGCAAAAAAAATCGTTGAAGTTGGAGACTTTTATCTCCCTCACCAACTTTAAACATCTGCTATCTGAGCAGCTAACCGATCGTTGCAGCTGTACATAGTCTATCGGTAAATAGCCCACCCATTTTTACCTACCTCATCCCAATACTGTTTATATTTATTTACTTTTCTACTCTTTTGCATACCAGTATCTCTACCTGCACATGACCATCTGATCATTTATCACTCCAGTGTTAATCTGCTAAATTGTCATTATGCATTATGCCTTTTGCATTTTTTTTAATTTTTATTTTATTTTTTATATATATTTTTTTCTACGGTGTTATTGACTTGTTTATTGTTTACTCCATGTGTAACTCTGTGTTGTTGGCTGTTCACACTGCTATGCTTTATCTTGGCCAGGTCGCAGTTGTAAATGAGAACTTGTTTTCAACTAGCCTACCTGGTTAAATAAAGGTGAAATAAAACAAATAAAAAATAACATTTTAGAAAAAGCGTTTGACTCAATTTGGCATGAGGGTCTGCTATACAAATTGATAGAGGATGGTGGTGTTGGGGGAAAACATATGACATTATAAAATCAATGTACGCAAATAACAAGTTTGCACTTAAAATTGACAATAAACACACAGATTTCTTTCCTCAGATCTGTGGGGTGAGACAGGGGTGCAGCTTGAGCCCCACCCTCTTCAACGTACACTGAACTAAAATATGAACGCAACATGCAACAATTTCAAAGATTTTATAGAAGGGAATCAGTCAATTGAAATAAATTCATTAGGCCCTAATCTCTGAATTTCACATGACTGGGAATACAGATATGCATCTGTTGGTCACAGATATATAGGTAGGGATGTGGATCAGAAAACCAGTCAGTATCTAGTGTGACCACCATTTGCCTCATGCAGCACCACACATCTCCTTCACATAGAGTTGATCAGGCTGTTGATTGTGGCCTGTGGAATGTTGTCCCACTCCTCTTCAATGTCTGTGTGAAGTTGCTGGATATTGGCGGGAACTAGTGCACGTCGATCCAGAGCATCCCAAACATGCTCAATGGGTGACATGTCTGGTGAGTACGCAGGCCATGGAAGACCTGGGACATTTTCAGCTTCCAGGAATTGTGTACAGATCTTTGCAACATGGGTGATGGGGAAGGATCAATGTGCCTCAGGATCTTGTAGCAGTACCTCTGTGCATTCAAATTGCCGTTAATAAAATACAATTGTGTTTGTTGTCCATAGCTTATGCCTGCCCATACCATAACCCCACCATCACCATGGTACACTCTGTTCACAACGTTGACATCAGCAAACCGCTCGACCACACAACGCCATACACACTGTCTACCATCTGCCAGGTACACATGAAACCGGGATTCAGCCGTGAAGAGCGCACTTCTCCAGCGAGGCCAGTGGCCATCGAAGGTGAAGGTTTGCCCATTGAAGTCGGTTACGACGATGAACTGCAGTCAGGTCACGACCCCGGTGAGGACGACGAGCACGCAGATGAGCTTCCCTGAGACGGTTTTTGACAGTTTGTGCAGAAATGATTTGGTTGTGCAAACCCACAGTTTCATCAGCTGTCCGGGTGGCTGGTCTCAGACGATTCCACAGGTGAAACTGGATGTGGAGGTCCTGGGTTGGCGTGGTTATGTGGTCTGCGGTTGTGAGGCCAGTTGGACGTACTGCCAAATAATCTAAAACAACGTTGGAGGCGGCTTATGGTAGAGAAATTAACATTCAATTCTTTGGCAACAGCTATGATGGATATTCCTTCAGTCAGCCAATCACAACTTCAAACATCTGTGGCTTGTGTTGTGTGACAAAACTGCACATTTTAGAGTGGCCTTTTATTGTCACAAGCACAAGGTGCAAATATGTAACGATCATGCTGTTTAATCAGCTTCTTGATATGCCACACCTGTCAGATGGATGGATTATCTTGGCAAAGGAGAAATGTTCACTAACAGGGATGTAAACAAATTTGTGCACAAAATTTGAGAGAAATAAGCTTTTTGTGTATCTGGAACATTTCTGGGATCTTTTATTTCAGCTCATGAAACAGGGGACCAGACTGTACATGTGTTTATATTTTCGTAAAGTATTCAGACCCCTTGACTTTTTCCCCATTTTGTTGCGTTACAGCTTTATTCTAAAATGTATTTTACCTCATCAATCTACACACAATAATGACATCACAATACCCCATAATGACATCACAATACCCCATAATGACATCACAATACCCCATAATGACAGGTACAAAAAATTGAAAAAATAAACGGATACCTTATTTACATAAGTTTCAGACCCTTTGCTAGGACATGTTTTCATTTACATTTTCAACCTCTCCCTGACTGAGTCTGTAATACCAACATGCTTCAAGTCGACCAACGTCCTTGTGCTCAAGAACACTAAGTTAACCTGCCTAAGTGACTACCGCCCCGTAGCACTCACGTCTGTACGACGTGCTTTGAAAGGCTGGTCATGGCTCACATCAACACCATTATGCCAGAAACCCTAGACCCACTCCAATTTGCATACCGCCCCAACATATCCACAGATGATGCTATCTCTATTGCACTCCACACTGCCCTTTCCCACCTGGACAAAAGGAACACCTATGTGAGAATGCTGTTCATTAACTACAGCTCAGCATTCAACACCATAGTGCCCTCAAAATTCATCACTAAGCTAAGGTCCCTGGGACTGAACACCTCCCTCTGCAACTGGATCGTGGACTTCCTGCCCCCAGGTGGTAAGGGTAGGTAACAACACATCCGCCACACTGATCCTCAACACAGGGGCCCCTCAGGGGTGCGTGCTCAGCCCACTCCTGTACTCCCTGTTCACTCACGACTGTGTGGCCAAACACGACTCCAACACCATCATTAAGTTTTCCGATGACACAACTGGGGTAGTCTTGATCACCGACAACGATGAGACAGCCTATAGTTCCTTGGTGCCCACATCACCAACAAATTATCATGGTCCAAACACACCAAGACAGTCATGAAGAGGACACGACAAAGCCTATTACCCCTCAGGAGACTGAATGGGTCCTCAGATTATCAAAAGGTTCTACACCTGCACCATCGAGAGCATCCTGACGGGTTGCATCATTGCCTGGTATGGCAACTGCTTGGCCACCGACCGCTAGGCACTACAGAGGGTACAGTGCGTACAGCCCAGTACATCACTGGGGTCAAGCTTCCTGCCATCCAGGACCTTTTATACCAGGCGGTGTCAGAGGAAGGCCCTAAAAATTGTCAAAGACTCCAGCCACCCTCTTCACAGACTGTCCTCTCTGCTACCACACGGCAAGCGGTACCAGAGCACCAAGCACTTCTACCTCCTCGTCATAAGGTTCCTGAACAGCTAATCAAATGGCTAACAAGACCATTTGCATTGCCCCCCCCCCCCTTTTACGCTGTTGTCACTCTCTGTTTTTATCTATGCATAGTCCTTTTAATAACTCTACTTACATGTATATACTACCTCAATTACCTCGACTAACCGTTGCCACATTGACTCTGTACCGGTACCCCCTGTATATAGCCTCCACATTGACTCTGTACTGGTACCCCCTGTATATAGCCTCCACATTGACTCTGTATCGGTAATAATAATAATAATATATGCCATTTAGCAGACGCTTTTATCCAAAGCGACTTACAGTCATGTGTGCATACATTCAACGTATGGGTGGTCCCGGGGATCGAACCCACTACCCTGGCGTTACAAGCGCCATGCTCTACCAACTGAGCTACAGAAGGAACACGGTACCCCCTGTACATAGCCTCCACATTGACTCTGTACCGGTACCCCCTATATATAGCCTCCACATTGATTCTGTACCGGTACCCCCTGTACATAGCCTCCACATTGACTCTGTACCGGTACCCCCTGTATATAGCCTCCACATTGACTCTGTACCGGTACACCCTGTACATAGCCTCCACATTGACTCTGTACCGGTACACCCTGTATATAGCCTCCACATTGACTCTGTACCGGTACACCCTGTATATAGCCTCCACATTGACTCTGTATCGGTACCCCCTGTATATAGCCTCCACATTGACTCTGTACCGGTACACCCTGTATATAGCCTCCACATTGACTCTGTATCGGTACCCCCTGTATATAGCCTCCACATTGACTCTGTACCGGTACACCCTGTATATAGCCTCCACATTGACTCTGTATCGGTACCCCCTGTATATAGCCTCCACATTGACTCTGTACCGGTACACCCTGTACATAGCCTCCACATTGACTCTGTACCGGTACACCCTGTACATAGCCTCCACATTGACTCTGTAACGGTACACCCTGTACATAGCCTCCACATTGACTCTGTACCGTAACACCCTGTATATAGCCTCCACATTGACTCTGTACCGGTACCCCCTGTATATAGCCTCCACATTGACTCTGTACCGTAACACCCTGTATATAGCCTCCACATTGACTCTGTACCGTAATACCCTGTATATAGCCTCCACATTGACTCTGTACAGTAATACCCTGTATATAGCCTCCACATTGACTCTGTACCGGTACCCCCTGTATATATCCTTCACATTGACTCTGCACCGTAATACCCTGTATATAGCCTCCACCTTGACTCTGTACCGTAATACCCTGTATATAGCCTCCACATTGACTCTGTACCGGTACCCCCTGTATATAGCCTCCACATTGACTCTGTACCGGTACCCCCTGTATATAGCCTCCACATTGACTCTGTACTGGTACTCCCTGTATATAGCCTCCACATTGACTCTGTACCGGTACCCCCTGTATATAGCCTCCACATTGACTCTGTACCGGTACCCCCTGTATATAGCCTCCACATTGACTCTGTAGCGGTACCCCCTGTATATAGCCTCCACATTGACTCTGTACCGTAATACCCTGTATATAGCCTCCACATTGACTCTGTACCGGTACCCCCTGTATATAGCCTCCACCTTGACTCTGTACCGTAATACCCTGTATATAGCCTCTACATTGACTCAGTACCGCGGTACCCCCTGTATATAGCCTCCACATTGACTCTGTATCGGTACCCCCTGTATATAGCCTCCACATTGACTCTGTACCGGTACCCCCTGTATATAGCCTCCACATTGACTCTGTACCGGTACCCCCTGTATATAGCCTCCACCTTGACTCTGTACCGTAATACCCTGTATATAGCCTCTACATTGACTCAGTACCGCGGTACCCACTGTATATAGCCTCCACATTGACTCTGTACCGGTACACCCTGTATATAGCCTCTACATTGACTCAGTACCGCGGTACCCCCTGTATATAGCCTCTACATTGACTCAGTACCGCGGTACCCCCTGTATATAGTCTCCACATTGACTCTGTACCGGTACCCCCTGTATATAGCCTCTACATTGACTCAGCACCGCGGTACCCCCTGTATATAGCCTCCACATTGACTCTGTACCGGTACCCCCTGTATATAGCCTCTACATTGACTCAGTACCGGTATACCCTGTATGTAGCCTCCACATTGACTCTGTACTGATACCCCCTGTATATAGCCTCCACATTGACTCTGTACTGATACCCCCTGTATATAGCCTCCACATTGACTCTGTACTGATACCCCCTGTATATAGCCTCCACATTGACTCTGTACTGATACCCCCTGTATACAGTCTCGCTATTGTTATTCTACTGCTGCTCTTTCATTATTTGTATTTCATTATCAATTTTTTACTTAACCTCCTAATAGTGTTGGGTAAGGGCTAGTCAGCTAATAGTGTTGGGTAAGGGCTAGTAAGCTAATAGTGTTGGGTAAGGGCTAGTAAGCTAATAGTGTTGGGTAAGGGCTAGTAAGTAAGCATGTGAAGAAAATTAAAACAAACATTTGATTTGAGACTCGAAATTGAGCTCAGATGCATCCTGTTTCCATTGATCATCCTTATGACGTTTCTTCAACTTGATTGGAGTCCACCTGTGATAAATTCAATTGATTGGACATGATTTGGAAAGGCACAGACACCTGTCTATATAAGGTCCCACAGTTGACAGTGCATGTCAGAGCAAAAACCAAGCCATAAGGTCGAAGGAATTGTCCGTAGCGCTCCGAGACAGGATTGTGTCGAGGCACAGATCTGGGGAAGGGCACCAAAACATTTCTACAGCATTGAAGGTCCCCAAGAACACAGTTCCATCATTCAAAAATGGAAGATGTTTGGAACCACCAAGACTCTTCCTAGAGCTGATCGCCCAGCCAAACTAAGCAATCGAGGGAGAAGGGCATTTGGTCAGGGAGGTGACCAAGAACCCGATGGTCACTCTGACAGAGCTCCAGAGTTCCTCTGTGGAGATGGGAGAACCTTCCAGAAAAACAACCATCTCTGGAGCACTCCACCAATCAGGCCTTTATGGTAGAGTGGCCAGATGGAAGCCACTCCTCAGTAAAAGGTAGATGACAGCTTGGAGTTTGTCAAAAGCCCCCCAAAGGACTCTCAGACCATGATAAACAAGATTCTCTAGTCTGATGAAACCAAGATTGAACTCTTTGACCTGAATGCCAAGCGTCACGTCTGGAGGAAACCTGGCGCCATCAACACAGTGAAGCATCATGCTGTGGGGATGTTTTTCAGGGATGATTTCTCTATTTTCTTATCGTTACTCATTGTGTATTTATTCCTTGAGTTATACATTTTTCTCCCTGCATTGTTGGGAAGGGCCTGTAAGCATTTCACTGTTAGTCTACACCTGCTGTTCACAAAGAATGTGATAAATAAAATTTGATTTGATTTAAATTGTGTACAGACCAAGACCAAAATCAATAAACTTTCATTTGATTTGAAGTCAAATGTCTACTGTTCACTGATGATCTGGTGTTTCTGTCCACCAACCAAGGAGGGCCTAGAGCAGCACCTAGATCTTCTGCACAGATTCTGTCAGACCTGGGCCCTGACAGACCTGGGCCCTGACAGTGAATATCAGTAAGACCAAAATAACGGTGTTCCAAATAAGGTCCAGTTGTCAGGACTACAAATTCCATCTTAGAGCACACAAAGAACTACATGACATGACCAAAAGTATGTGGACACCTGCTCGTCGAAAATCTCGTTCCAAAATCATTGGCAATAATATGGAGTTGACTCCCCCCTTTGCTGCTATAACAGCCTCCACTCTTCTGGGAAGGCTTTCCACTAGATGTAGGAACATTGCTGCTATAACAGCCTCAACTCTTCTGGGAAGGCTTTCCACTAGATGTTGGAACTTGGGACTTGCTTCCATTAGGCCACAAGAGCATTAGTGAGGTCAGGCACTGATGTTGGGAGATTAGGCCTGGCTCGCAGTTGGCGTTCCAATTCATCCCAAATGTGTTTTATGGGTTTGAGGTCAGGGCTCTGTGCAGGCCAGTCAAGGTCTTCCACACCGATCTTAACAAACCATTTCTGTATGGACCTCACTTTGTGCAAGGGGGCATTGTCATGCTGAAACAGGAAAGGGCCTTCCCCAAACTGTTGCAACAAAGTTTGAAGCACAGAGTCGTCTAGAATGTCATTGTTTGCTGTAGCGTTAAGATTTCCCTTCACTGGAACTAAGTTGCCTAGCCCGAACAATGAAAAACAGCCCCAGACCATTATTCCTCCTCCACCAAACTTTACAGTTGGCACTATGCATTGGGGCAGGTAGCGTTCTCTTGGAATCTGTCAAGCCCAGATTCATCCGTCGGACTGCCACATGGTGAAGTGTGATTCATCAATCCAGAGGAAGCGTTTCCACAACTGCTCCAGAGTCCAATGGCGGCGAGCTTTACACCACTCCAGCCGACGCTTGGCATTACACATGGTGATCTTAGGCTTGCTTGCAGATGCTCAGCCATGGAAACCCATTTCATGAAGATCCCGACAGAATTCGGAAGAAAAAAAAACAGACCCCACAGGACACCAGGACAGCAACATGATTGGACCCAACCAAATCATGAGAAAACAAAAAGATAATTACTTGAAACTCCGGAAAGAATCAACCAAAAAACAGAGCAAACTAGAATGAGCATAGCCTTGCTATTGAGAAAGGCCGCCGTAGGCAGACATGGCTCTCAAGAGAAGACAGGCCATGTACACACTGCCCACAACATGAGGTGGAAACTGAGCTGCACTTCCTAACCTCCTGCCAAATGTATGACCATATTAGAGACACATATTACCCCATTAGATTACACAGACCCACAAAGAATTAAAATACAAATCAACGTTTGATAAACTCCCATATCAAATCAAATGTATTTATATAGCCCTTCGTACATCAGCTGATATCACAAAGTGCTGTACAGAAACCCAGCCTAAAACCCCAAACAGCAAGCAATGCAGGTGTAGAAGCACGGTGGCTAGGAAAAACTCCCCTAGAAAGGCCAGAACATAGGAAGAAACCTAGAGAGGAACCAGGCTATGTGGGGTGGCCAGTCCTCTTCTGGCTGTGCCGGGTGGAGAGGAACCAGGCTATGAGGGGTGGCCAGTCCTCTTCTGGCTGTGCCGGGTGGAGAGGAACCAGGCTATGAGGGGTGGCCAGTCCTCTTCTGGCTGTGCCGGGTGGAGAGGAACCAGGCTATGAGGGGTGGCCAGTCCTCTTCTGGCTGTGCCGGGTGGAGAGGAACCAGGCTATGAGGGGTGGCCAGTCCTCTTCTGGCTGTGCCGGGTGGAGATTATAACAGAACATGGCCAAGATGTTCAAATGTTCTACTGGGTGAAATACCACAGTGTGCCATCACAGCAGCAAGATTTGTGACCTGTTGCCACAAGAAAAGGGCAACACTATACATAGCCAACAATATAACATTTGACAAGTTTATATTCTTTTGAAACACTTGAGAGTGTAATGTTTACTGTTAATTTCTGTTTATCTCATTTTTGTTTATTGTTTTATTCAACTTGCTGAGGCAATGTAAATGTGTGTTTCCCATGCCAATGTAACAGGGTTAGTTATGCTTCCACTTGCCACTGCAGAAATATGTATTTAATGTCGAGGTATTTTAATTGGTTGGCTCAAGTCAGATGTCAATAAGGTGTAATGCCATTGGCTATGCTTGCAGATAGGGGAGGTCCCAGTCTGATATTGATATAAAGCTAAATTAGTTCCATAATCATCAACAGTGCCAGTACCATTCCTCGTGCAGGTCTTGAACCTGGGTCTCCCAGCCCAATCACTGATCCAATAGGGTTAACTCACTTGAGGGAGATGGAAACGAGCCTACCTAGGCAAGAGACATTACAGCAGTTCTTTAAACCGGTCCTAAGGATTCTATAAAAACGAGAAGCGTCGCAGAGAATTCACCACTTTGAGGATGCGTCTAAACCAGTGCATTTTCTATATTCGTAGTTTTGGAGACTTTCTGACCCCAAGACCCAACTAATGTCTGCAATTCTCCAGCTGTGATCATTGGAGATTTTTTTGGCCACTCGAATCATCCTCCTCACTGTGCTTTTGGGGTAAATATAGACACACGTCCTCTTCCAGGCCCATTGTAAACATCTCCAGTTGCTTTAAACTTCTTAATTATTGCCTTGATAGTGGAAATGGGCATTTTCAACCGTTGAGCTCTTTTTTTATAGCAATTTCCAGATTTTTTTTTTTGCAGCTCAACAACCCTTTGTCACAAATCATTACTGTATTCTTGGGTCTTTCCCATTGTGATGGATGCCTATGGGAACTTGGCCTGTGTGTCACCTCGTATTTATACCCCAGTGAAACAGGAAGTCATGGCTTGGCACTTAAGTGTTCCTAATCACTCAGGTGAACTTAAAAACATAAAATATGAAGTGGAATATACTTCCGTTAGATTTTACTTATAATAATTTACTTATAATAATTCCCAAAAATTGTGGCAGGCATGTTTCTGAGAAAACGTATTTAGTTAATTTATTTCACAATTATACAATTATCAATATTTTTACTTGAATTAAAGGTTTGATTTTTGTGAATATTTTGAATGAAAAACCAAGAGGATAAACAGCAAAGACATTTTCTTCACAGCCCGTTTTGCTAATATTTACCAAGGGTGCAAACATTAGTGGAGGGTACTGTATTTATCAACCAACAACATGTACTGTGGGGAGAACAAGTATTTGATACACTGCCGATTTTGCAGGTTTTCCTACTTACAAAGCATGTAGAGGTCTGTAATTTTTATCATAGGTACACTTCAACTGTGAGAGAAGGAATCTAAAGATCCAGAAAATCCAAAAATCCAGAAAATCACATTGTATGATTTTTAAGTAATTAATTTGCATTTTATTGCATGACATAAGTATTTGATCACCTACCAACTAGTAAGAATTCCATCTCTCTCAGACCTGTTAGTTTTTCTTTAAGAAGCCCTCCTGTTCTCCACTCATTACCTGTATTAACTGCACCTGTTTGAACTCATTACCTATATAAAAGACACCTGTCTACACACTCAATCAAACAGGGCTCCAACCTCTCCACAATGGCCAAGACCAGAGAGCTGTGTAAGGACATCAGGGATAAAATTGTAGACCTGCACAAGGCTGGGATGGGCTACAGGACAATAGGCAAGCAGCTTGGTGAGAAGGCAACAACTGTTGGCAAAATTATTAGAAAATGGAAGAAGTTCAGGATGACGGTCAATCACCCTCGGTCTGGGGCTCCATGCAAGATCTCACCTCGTGGGGCATCAATGATCATGAGGAAGGTGAGGGGATCAGCCCAGAACTACACGGCAGGACCTGGTCAATGACCTGAAGAGAGCTGGGACCACAGTCTCAAAGAAAACCATTAGTAACACACTACGCCATCATGGATTAAAATCCTGCAGCGCACGCAAGGCCCCCTGCTCAAGACAGCGCATGTCCAGGCCTGTCTGAAGTTTGCCAATGACCATCTGGATGATCCAGAGGAGGAATGGGAGAAGGTCATGTGGTCTGATGAGACAAAAATAGAGCTTTTTGGTCTAAACTCCACTCGACGTGTTTGGAGGAAGAAGAAGGATGAGTACAATCCCAAGAACACCATCCCAACCATGAAGCATGTTTGGGGATGCTTTTCTGCAAAGGGGACAGGATGACTGCACCGTATTGAGGGGAGGATGGATGGGGCCATGTATCTCGAGATCTTGGCCAACAACCTCCTTCCCTCAGTAAGATCATTGAAGATTGGTCGTGGCTTGGTCTTCCAGCATGACAACGACTCGAAACACACAGCTAGGGCAACTAAGGAGTGGCTCTGTAAGAACCATCTCAAGGTCCTGGAGTGGCCTAGCCAGTCTCCAGACCTGAACCCAATAGAAAATATTTGAAGGGAGCTGAAAGTCTGTATGGAGGAGTGGGCCAAAATCCCTGCTGCAGTGTGTGTAAACCTGGTCAAGAACTACAGGAAACGTATGATCTCTGTAATTGCAAACAAAGGTTTCTGTACCAAATATTAAGTTCTGCTTTTCTGATGTATCAAATACTTATGTCAGGCAATAAAATGCAAATGAATTACTTAAAAATCATACAATGTGATTTTCTGGATTTTTGTTTTAGATTCCGTCTCTCATAATTGAAATGTACCTATGATAAAAATGACAGACCTCTCTCTATATGCTGCAAAATCGGCAGTGTATCAAATACTTGTTCTCCCCACTGTATGTATTCAGCTGCTCAGATTGTTTACATATCTTTTATAAAGTATTTTTTCCCCCAGTTTTATTGGAAAATGAACAGCGAGACAGTATGAATACTGATGGAGCCGGGACTCAATCCCACACAGGGTAGCATATAAACTGAAGGTGGCAGCCTTAACTGCTCGACCAACCTCATCTCTGATTTCAACGCCTATATGAAAAGCGTTTATTTTCATTTTCATTTATACGGGTCATTCTCATCCTCACGAATCCCTGTGTCTAGGAGCTATAAAGCTCTCATTGAGAGAAAACCTATTTTGCCGGAGAGACTAAAGTGGAACCTGCACTGTCTACAGGCCTACCGGACGTCAAACGTGTTTTCCTCCCCGCAGTACGATCTCCAACCCCCTCCTCATGAATGCATCCCTGTGTCTAGGAGCTATTAAGCTTCCTGTAAAATCCTTCCTCTTTGATCCTTATCGTCCTAATGACCTTTCAGATCACAGACTGACTGGGTTTCTCTGTTCCACTTAGTGTCCCGGATGACAGCGAGCGTCTCCACGCAGCCCTGTCCTTTCCTTCTTCCCACTGAGGTAAAAAAAAAAACAGCAGATTAAAAGCCTGTAGATTAATTGAGACTCTGGTCTTTAAATGTCTGCATTAGTCAAAGAGCAGGAAGAGTTGTTTATCTTGACCTTGGAGGGAGCAGTAGGGGAGACGTTGGGTTGGTGGAGACAGGAGGGAGAGGTAGAGGACATGCTGGGTTGGTGGAGACAGGAGGGAGAGGTAGAGGACATGTTGGGTTGGTGGAGACAGGAGGGAGAGGTAGAGGACATGTTGGGTTGGTGGAGACAGGAGGGAGAAGTAGAGGACATGCTGGGTTGGTGGAGACAGGAGGGAGAGGTAGAGGATATGCTGGGTTGGTGGAGACAGGAGGGAGAGGTAGAGGACATGCTGGGTTGGTGGCGACAGGAGGGAGAGGTAGAGGACATGCTGGGTTGGTGGCGACAGGAGGGAGAAGTAGAGGACATGCTGGGTTGATGGAGACAGGAGGGAGAGGTAGAGGACATGTTGGGTTGGTGGAGACAGGAGGGAGAAGTAGAGGACATGCTGGGTTGGTGGAGACAGGAGGGAGAGGTAGAGGACATGTTGGGTTGGTGGAGACAGGAGGGAGAGGTAGAGGACATGTTGGGTTGGTGGAGACAGGAGGGAGAGGTAGAGGACATGTTGGGTTGGTGGAGACAGGAGGGAGAGGGAGAGGTAGAGGACATGTTGGGTTGGTGGAGACAGGAGGGAGAGGTAGAGGACATGTTGGGTTGGTGGAGACAGGAGGGAGAGGTAGAGGACATGCTGGGTTGGTGGAGACAGGAGGGAGAGGTAGAGGACATGCTGGGTTGGTGGAGACAGGAGGGAGAGGTAGAGGACATGCTGGGTTGGTGGAGACAGGAGGGAGAGGTAGAGGACATGTTGGGTTGGTGGAGACAGGAGGGAGAAGTAGAGGACATGCTGGGTTGGTGGAGACAGGAGGGAGAGGTAGAGGACATGTTGGGTTGGTGGAGACAGGAGGGAGAGGTAGAGGACATGCTGGGTTGGTGGAGACAGGAGGGAGAGGGAGAGGTAGAGGACATGCTGGGTTGGTGGAGACAGGAGGGAGAGGTAGAGGACATGTTGGGTTGATGGAGACAGGAGGGAGAGGTAGAGGACATGGTGGGTTGGTGGAGACAGGAGGGAGAGGGAGAGGTAGAGGACATGTTGGGTTGGTGGACAAAGGAGGGAGAGGGGGAAGTAGAGGACATGTTGGGTTGGTGGAGACAGGAGGGAGAGGTAGAGGACATGCTGGGTTGGTGGAGACAGGAGGGAGAGGTAGAGGACATGTTGGGTTGGTGGAGACAGGAGGGAGAGGTAGAGGACATGTTGGGTTGGTGGAGAGAGGAGGGAGAGGGAGAGGTAGAGGACATGTTGGGTTGGTGGAGAGAGGAGGGAGAGGGAGAGGTAGAGGACATGTTGGGTTGGTGGAGACAGGAGGGAGAGGTAGAGGACATGTTGGGTTGGTGGAGAGAGGAGGGAGAGGGAGAGGTAGAGGACATGTTGGGTTGGTGGAGACAGGAGGGAGAGGTAGAGGACATGTTGGGTTGGTGGAGAGAGGAGGGAGAGGGAGAGGTAGAGGACATGTTGGGTTGGTGGAGACAGGAGGGAGAGGTAGAGGACATGTTGGGTTGGTGGAGAGAGGAGGGAGAGGGAGAGGTAGAGGACATGCTGGGTTGGTGGAGAGAGGAGGGAGAGGGAGAGGTAGAGGACATGTTGGGTTGGTGGAGACAGGAGGGAGAGGTAGAGGACATGTTGGGTTGGTGGAGAGAGGAGGGAGAGGGAGAGGTAGAGGACATGTTGGGTTGGTGGAGGGAGGGAGGGAGAGGTAGAGGACATGTTGGGTTGGTGGAGAGAGGAGGGAGAGGGAGAGGTAGAGGACATGTTGGGTTGGTGGAGACAGGAGGGAGAGGTAGAGGACATGTTGGGTTGGTGGAGAGAGGAGGGAGAGGGAGAGGTAGAGGACATGTTGGGTTGGTGGAGACAGGAGGGAGAGGTAGAGGACATGTTGGGTTGGTGGAGACAGGAGGGAGAGGTAGAGGACATGCTGGGTTGATGGAGACAGGAGGGAGAGGTAGAGGACATGCTGGGTTGATGAAGACAGGAGGGAGAGGTAGAGGACATGCTGGGTTGATGGAGACAGGAGGGAGAGGTAGAGGACATGTTGGGTTGGTGGCGACAGGAGGGAGAGGTAGAGGACATGTTGGGTTGGTGGAGACAGGAGGGAGAGGTAGAGGACATGCTGGGTTGGTGGAGACAGGAGGGAGAGGTAGAGGACATGTTGGGTTAATGGAGACAGGAGGGAGAGGTAGAGGACATGCTGGGTTGATGGAGACAGGAGGGAGAGGGAGAGGTAGAGGACATGCTGGGTTGATGGAGACAGGAGGGAGAGGTAGAGGACATGCTGGGTTGATGGAGACAGGAGGGAGAGGGAGAGGACATGTTGGGTTGGTGGAGACAGGAGGGAGAGGTAGAGGACATGCTGGGTTGATGGAGACAGGAGGGAGAGGGAGAGGTAGAGGACATGCTGGGTTGGTGGAGACAGGAGGGAGAGGGAGAGGTAGAGGACATGCTGGGTTGATGGAGACAGGAGGGAGAGGTAGAGGACATGCTGGGTTGATGGAGACAGGAGGGAGAGGTAGAGGACATGCTGGGTTGGTGGAGACAGGAGGGAGAGGTAGAGGACATGTTGGGTTGGTGGAGACAGGAGGGAGAGGTAGAGGACATGCTGGGTTGGTGGAGACAGGAGGGAGAGGGAGAGGTAGAGGACATGCTGGGTTGGTGGAGACAGGAGGGAGAGGTAGAGGACATGCTGGGTTGGTGGAGACAGGAGGGAGAGGGAGAGGTAGAGGACATGTTGGGTTGGTGGAGACAGGAGGGAGAGGGAGAGGTAGAGGACATGCTGGGTTGGTGGAGACAGGAGGGATAGGGAGAGGTAGAGGACATGCTGGGTTGGTGGAGACAGGAGGGAGAGGTAGAGGACATGCTGGGTTGGTGGAGACAGGAGGGAGAGGGAGAGGTAGAGGACATGTTGGGTTGGTGGAGACAGAAGGGAGAGGTAGAGGACATGCTGGGTTGGTGGAGACAGGAGGGAGAGGTAGAGGACATGCTGGGTTGGTGGAGACAGGAGGGAGAGGGGGAAGTAGAGGACATGTTGGGTTGGTGGAGACAGGAGGGAGAGGTAGAGGACATGTTGGGTTGGTGGCGACAGGAGGGAGAGGTAGAGGACATGTTGGGTTGGTGGAGACAGGAGGGAGAGGTAGAGGACATGTTGGGTTGGTGGAGACAGGAGGGAGAGGTAGAGGACATGCTGGGTTGGTGGAGACAGGAGGGAGAGGTAGAGGATATGTTGGGTTGGTGGAGACAGGAGGGAGAGGTAGAGGACATGCTGGGTTGATGGAGACAGGAGGGAGAGGTAGAGGACATGTTGGGTTGATGGAGACAGGAGGGAGAGGTAGAGGACATGCTGGGTTGGTGGCGACAGGAGGGAGAGGTAGAGGACATGTTGGGTTGGTGGAGACAGGAGGGAGAGGTAGAGGACATGCTGGGTTGGTGGAGACAGGAGGGAGAGGTAGAGGAGATGTTGGGTTGGTGGAGACAGGAGGGAGAGGTAGAGGACATGCTGGGTTGGTGGAGACAGGAGGGAGAGGTAGAGGACATGTTGGGTTGGTGGACAAAGGAGGGAGAGGGGGAAGTAGAGGACATGTTGGGTTGGTGGAGACAGGAGGGAGAGGTAGAGGACATGCTGGGTTGGTGGAGACAGGAGGGAGAGGTAGAGGACATGTTGGGTTGGTGGAGACAGGAGGGAGAGACGGATGGCAACAGCATGTCTCCCAAATGGCACACCCTGTGCCTCCACACAATTGGTACCCTTCCCCAGATCTGTGCCTCAACACAATCTTGTCTCGGAGCTCTACGGACAATTCCTTCGACCTCATGGCTTTGGTCTTTGCTCTGACATGTCAACTGTGGGACCTTGTATAAAGAGGTGTCTGTCCAACCTGTTTTCGCGTTGTCATTATGGGGTATTGTGTGTAGATTGAGAGAAGAAAATATGTAATACATTTTAGAATAAAGCTGTAACGTAACAAGGTCTGAATACTTTCCGAATGCACTGTACAGTCGATACACATATATATGTCACTCGTTTCAGGAAACAAGGCATATGTCGCGCTATACTAGTTCACAGGCATTTGAACGTAATTTTTTTTTTTTTTAATCAAAATGACCTTTTTTGTTGTTGTTGAAAAATGCCTACTGGAACACCTGAACATTCATTACAAACTTGTATTCCATCTGTATATACAATAACATTGTTAAATTAGGAGCCTAGTTGGTTTAGCCACAGAAAAAGTCAGGAACCTTCCCGCTCGCCATGATTGGCTGAGATAATGAGTGGGCTGGACATGCCAAGAGATGAGTTTGGATTGGTCTGCCATGTCGCACGCTTCTGTCTATAACATGATTTGCTCAGTATGTAGTAGGTAATCTTTTCTAATGCAGCTTCTTTTTAAAGATATCACGGAGAACTGCAAAAGTGTTACTAAAGTTACTAAGTGTCACTCTGCACTGTCTGGAGGACTGAATTTTGAAATGAGTGGAATGTCTGGTGGAAGAGAGAACACACAGAAGAAGTCTGTTGTATAAAAACACCTGTCTCCGGATTACATCTTCAAACTAAGGGCAACCATGGCAACCGTGACAGAGAGCGAGAATCCTTGTATACGGGCAAGAGTGTAGTTACATTTTTTCAGATATTATAAGTTTCTAATTTTGTCAGAAAATAATTTTCATTGCAAGATAAAGCGTACTGTTAGCTATCTAGCTAACGTTAGTTGGCTGGCTAGCTTGCTAACAGTACGTGTATGATATTATGTATTAATATTATTCGTAACTCAGAGTAACTCGGCTAGGTGTTCCGCTAGCGGAACGTTTCGACAACCTCCGGTGAAATGGCAGAGCGCAAAATAAATAAAAAAATATTAGAAATATTTAACATTCACAATACACCAATTAAAACGTAACTTCTTGTTAATCTAGCCACCGTGTCAGATTTAAAAAAGGCTTTACAGCGAAAGCAAACCATGAGGACAGCACCCCATCAAACAAACACATGACAATAATAATTCAACCCACCAGGCGCGACACAAAACTCAGAAATAATTATATAATTCTAATAACGAAATAACTACAGTATATTATTAATGCCTTACCTTTGAACATCTTCTTCTGTTGGCACTCCAATATGTCCCACAAACTTTTGTTCGATAAATTCTGACGTTATATATCCAAAATGTCCATTTATTGTTTATGTTTATTTGGCACATTTGAATCAGAAAAACACAGGTTCCAACTCGCGCAACATGAATACAAAATATCTAATAAGTTACCTGTAATCTTGATCCAAACATTTCAAACAACTTTCCTAATCCAACTTTAGGTATTTTTTTACGTAAATAATCAATAAAATGTAAGACGGGATAAACTGTGTTCAATACCGTAGTGCACTATATAGGGAATAGGGCTCTGGTCTAAAGTAGTGCACTATATAGGGAATAGGGTTCTGGTCTAAAGTAGTGCACTATATAGGGAATAGGGTTCTGGTCTAAAGTAGTGCACTATATAGGGAATAGGGTTCCATAGGGCTCTGGTCTAAAGTAGTGCACTATATAGGGAATAGGGTTCCATAGGGCTCTGGTCTAAAGTAGTGCACTATATAGGGAATAGGGTTCCATAGGGCTCTGGTCTAAAGTAGTGCACTATATAGGGAATAGGGTTCCATAGGGCTCTGGTCTAAAGTAGTGCACTATATAGGGAATAGGGTTCCATAGGGCTCTGGTCTAAAGTAGTGCACTATATAGGGAATAGGGTTCCATAGGGCTCTGGTCTAAAGTAGTGCACTATATAGGGAATAGGGTTCCATAGGGCTCTGGTCTAAAGTAGTGCACTATATAGGGAATAGGGTTCCATAGGGCTCTGGTCTAAAGTAGTGCACTATATAGGGAATAGGGTTCTGGTCTAAAGTAGTGCACTATATAGGGAATAGGGTTCCATAGGGCTCTGGTCTAAAGTAGTGCACTATATAGGGAATAGGGTTCCATAGGGCTCTGGTCTAAAGTAGTGCACTATATAGGGAATAGGGTTCCATAGGGCTCTGGTCTAAAGTAGTGCACTATATAGGGAATAGGGTTCCATAGGGCTCTGGTCTAAAGTAGTGCACTATATAGGGAATAGGGTTCCATAGGGCTCTGGTCTAAAGTAGTGCACTATATAGGGAATAGGGTTCCATGGGGCTCTGGTCTAAAGTAGTGCCCTATATAGGGAATAGGGTTCCATAGGGCTCTGGTCTAAAGTAGTGCACTATATAGGGAATAGGGTTCCATAGGGCTCTGGTCTAAAGTAGTGCACTATATAGGGAATAGGGTTCTGGTCTAAAGTAGTGCACTATATAGGGAATAGGGTTCCATAGGGCTCTGGTCTAAAGTAGTGCACTATATAGGGAATAGGGTTCCATAGGGCTCTGGTCTAAAGTAGTGCACTATATAGGGAATAGGGTTCCATGGGGCTCTGGTCTAAAGTAGTGCCCTATATAGGGAATAGGGTTCCATAGGGCTCTGGTCTAAAGTAGTGCACTATATAGGGAATAGGGTTCCATAGGGCTCTGGTCTAAAGTAGTGCACTATATAGGGAATAGGGTTCTGGTCTAAAGTAGTGCACTATATAGGGAATAGGGCTCTGGTCTATAGTAGTGCACTATATAGGGAATAGGGCTCTGGTCTATAGTAGTGCACTATATAGGGAATAGGGCTCTGGTCTAAAGTAGTGCACTATATAGGGAATAGGGCTCTGGTCTATAGAAGTGCACTACATAGGAAATAGGGCTCTGGTCTAAAGTAGTGCACTATATAGGGAATAGGGCTCTGGTCTAAAGTAGTGCACTATATAGGGAATAGGGTTCTGGTCTATAGTAGTGCACTATATAGGGAATAGGGCTCTGGTCTATAGTAGTGCACTATATAGGGAATAGGGTTCTGGTCTATAGTAGTGCACTATATAGGGAATAGGGCTCTGGTCTAAAGTAGTGCACTATATAGGGAATAGGGCTCTGGTCTATAGAAGTGCACTACATAGGAAATAGGGCTCTGGTCTAAAGTAGTGCACTATATAGGGAATAGGGCTCTGGTCTAAAGTAGTGCACTATATAGGGAATAGGGTTCTGGTCTATAGTAGTGCACTATATAGGGAATAGGGCTCTGGTCTATAGTAGTGCACTATATAGGGAATAGGGTTCTGGTCTATAGTAGTGCACTATATAGGGAATAGGGCTCTGGTCTAAAGTAGTATACTATATAGGGAATAGGGCTCTGGTCTAAAGTAGTGCACTATATAGGGAATAGGGCTCTGGTCTAAAGTAGTGCACTATATAGGGAATAGGTTTCTGGTCTAAAGTAGTGCACTATATAGGGAATAGGGCTCTGGTCTAAAGTAGTGCACTATATAGGGAATAGGGTGCCATTTGGGATGCATCCTCAGTCACAGATCACTCCGCTATTTTACTCAGCAGCTGAAGGATAGGGACCAATACAAGCTGAGGGAAGGATAGGGACCAATACAAGCTGAGGGAAGGATAGGGACCAATACAAGCTGAGGGAAGGATAGGGACCAATACAAGCTGAGGGAAGGATAGGGAGCACCAATACAAGCAGAGGGAAGGATAGGGACCAATACAAGCAGAGGGAAGGATAGGGACCAATACAAGCAGAGGGAAGGATAGGGACCAATACAAGCAGAGGGAAGGATAGGGACCAATACAAGCAGAGGGAAGGATAGGGACCAATACAAGCAGAGGGAAGGATAGGGACCAATACAAGCTGAGGGAAGTATAGGGACCAATACAAGCTGAGGGAAGGATAGGGACCAATACAAGCTGAGGGAAGGATAGGGAGCACCAATACAAGCAGAGGGAAGGATAGGGACCAATACAAGCAGAGGGAAGGATAGGGACCAATACAAGCTGAGGGAAGGATAGGGACCAATACAAGCTGAGGGAAGGATAGGGACCAATACAAGCTGAGGGAAGGATAGGGACCAATACAAGCAGAGGGAAGGATAGGGACCAATACAAGCAGAGGGAAGGATAGGGAGCACCAATACAAGCAGAGGGAAGGATAGGGACCAATACAAGCAGAGGGAAGGATAGGGACCAATACAAGCTGAGGGAAGGATAGGGACCAATACAAGCTGAGGGAAGGATAGGGAGCACCAATACAAGCTGAGGGAAGGATAGGGACCAATACAAGCTGAGGGAAGGATAGGGAGCACCAATACAAGCTGAGGGAGGAAGAGAGGCATGGAGAGCAGAAATCAAAACACAACCCTGATACCCCCAGGGCCCCCAGACTGAGAGGAGGAGAGGAGAGGAGAGGAGAGGAGAGGAGAGGAGAGGAGAGGAGAGGAGAGGAGAGGAGAGGGAGAGGAGAGGAGAGGAGAAATCAAAACACAACCCTGATACCCCCAGGGCCCCCAGACTGAGAGGAGGAGAGGAGAGGAGAGGAGAGGAGAGGAGAGGAGAGGAGAGGAGAGGAGAGGAGAGGAGAGGAGAGGAGAGGAGAAATCAAAACACAACCCTGATACCCCCAGGGCCCCCAGACTGGATTAGAACTGTGTTTCTTCCCCTCCTCAACAAACTAACAAACAGACGAGAGGAGAGGAGAAGAGGAGGTAAAGAGAGGGAGAGGAGAGGACAGGACAGGAGAGGAGAGGAGAGGAGAGGAGAGGAGAGGAGAGGAGAGGAGAGGCGGAAAGGAGGAGGAGAAGAGGAGGAAAGGAGAGGCGAGGAGAGGATGAGAGGAGCTACTGGTCGATGCAGCACTGACTGTTAATTAGACTTGGCAGGGCCAGGAGTTCATTCGTCAGCATTGTGCTATGTGTGTGTTTGTGTGGCTTCGTGTGTGTGTGTTTGTGTGGCTTGGTGTGTGTGTGTTTGTGTGGCTTGGTGTGTGTGTGTTTGTGTGGCTTCGTGTGTGTGTGTGTTTGTGTGGCTTGGTGTGTGTGTGTTTGTGTGGCTTGGTGTGTGTGTGTTTGTGTGGCTTGGTGTGTGTGTGTTTGTGTGGCTTCGTGTGTGTGTGTTTGTGTGGCTTGGTGTGTGTGTGTTTGTGTGGCTTGGTGTGTGTGTGTTTGTGTGGCTTGGTGTGTGTGTGTTTGTGTGGCTTCGTGTGTGTGTGTTTGTGTGGCTTGGTGTGTGTGTGTTTGTGTGGCTTGGTGTGTGTGTGTTTGTGTGGCTTGGTGTGTGTGTGTTTGTGTGGCTTGGTGTGTGTGTGTTTGTGTGGCTTGGTGTGTGTACGCCTGTACGTTTGTGTGTATCCACTCCCCTCGCCTGGGAGGTGCAGGACAATCAGTGTCCTGTGGGACAGGTCTGTGTGTGTGTGTCCAGTAATCACTGCAGGGCTCCAATAGAGTCAGGGTTAAACACCAGGAGATGGAGGTCCATGGGAGCGTCTGGGTAGAGACTGCTAATACACTACGTCCTCACCCTCCTAGACTTCCAGCCAACCACTCGGCAAGCAGAGCAGAACAAGGACAGGACATTGCAGCAGAGCACCCAGAGTAGCGGCCACTGATCAAGGGTGTAGGAGCCAGAGCATGCCCCCCCCCCCCTCCCCCCCCTCCGAAATGTTAGAAGCAAAACAATACATGAAATACAGAGGCATTTATATTGATAAACGAGTTGCCAGATTCGTTGTTTTGAAAAGGCCTCTGGCGCTGTAACATGACGTGAGTTCCTTACCCCTCCTCCCACTGGCTGTTGAGTTCCTTACCCCTCCTCCCACTGGCTGTTGAGTTCCTTACCCCTCCTCCCACTGGCTGTTGAGTTCCTTACCCCTCCTCCCACTGGCTGTTGAGTTCCTTACCCCTCCTCCCACTGGCTGTTTAGTTCCTTACCCCTCCTCCCACTGGCTGCTGAGTTCCTTACCCCTCCTCCCACTGGCTGTTGAGTTCCTTACCCCTCCTCCCACTGGCTGTTGAGTTCCTTACCCCTCCTCCCACTGGCTGTTTAGTTCCTTACCCCTCCTCCCACTGGCTGTTGAGTTCCTTACCCCTCCTCCAACTGGCTGTTTAGTTCCTTACCCTTCCTCCAACTGGCTGTTTAGTTCCTTACCCTTCCTCCAACTGGCTGCTGAGTTCCTTACCCCTCCTCCAACTGGCTGTTTAGTTCCTTACCCTCCTCCAACTGGCTGCTGAGTTCCTTACCCTTCCTCCAACTGGCTGTTGAGTTCCTTACCCTTCCTCCAACTGGCTGTTGAGTTCCTTACCCTTCCTCCAACTGGCTGTTTAGTTCCTTACCCTTCCTCCAACTGGCTGTTGAGTTCCTTACCCTTCCTCCAACTGGCTGTTGAGTTCCTTACCCTTCCTCCCACTGGCTGCTGAGTTCCTTACCCTTCCCCCACTGGCTGTTTAGTTCCTTACCCTGGCTGTTTAGTTCCTTACCCTTCCTCCAACTGGCTGCTGAGTTCCCCTCCTCCCACTGGCTGTTTTCCTCCAGCTGGCTGCTGAGTTCCTTACCCTTCCTCCAACTGGCTGCTGAGTTCCTTACCCTTCCTCCAACTGGCTGTTTAGTTCCTTACCCTTCCTCCAACTGGCTGTTGAGTTCCTTACCCTTCCTCCAACTGGCTGTTTAGTTCCTTACCCTTCCTCCAACTGGCTGTTTAGTTCCTTACCCTTCCTCCAGCTGGCTGCTTTGTTCTCAGTTGTAACAAGCAGTGAGAGAAGAAGCATCATGCAGCACCACCACGGACAAAGTAAGTTTAATTATGAATAAACTTTGATATGTTTGAACGAAAGTCAAGCAACTATAAGTTTTCTCCTGGCTAGTATGCAGCTACAGCAGTTAGCTTTACATTTACGGTTTAGTCATTTTTTAGCCGTGTCAGGTTTTATCTAACTAGCTAACGTTGGGTAGTTCTGACTGTGTGAAAAAAACTGACAGTGAATTGAATTGAAGCCAAGAATACTTGCTACTGTAGCTACAGAATTACTTCCACAAATCACTGTCAAGTTAGCAAGAGATGCGCCACAGTAAATAAGGGAAGATAAAATAGTGCAAATGACTGACTGTAAGTAAGGTTCTTGGCAACTGCCCGCAGTTATTATAGTAAACGAAAACGGAAAGAAAAACAAATCATGAAAAACGATTTAGTAGACTGAAATAAAATAATGATAAAACCCGTTTGGAAAAACTAAAACTTCACTGAAAGTATCTTTGACTCCAAAACTAACTCAAAATATAGCTGTGAGCAGCAATGAACGGGGTTCACGGGATGATAGAAAGGACACAAGATCAAGTTGGATAACAAAGCAAGCACTCTATCATGTAGGAACTATCTACCTTTATGTGCAATCAGTGAAAGAATTAGCATTCCAAAATACTTCAATACACTCTCAGAGCTGTAATACGCAGACTGGGCAAATGGCAGGACTTTGGGTTTCACATTTTCCTAAATAAAAATATCCACCTTTCACTACATACAATGTGTACCTAGTGATGACATAATTGGGCAACACTATGTGATTATACAGATATACTATTCACGATATTTCACAAGGCTGGTGTGTATAATTTAAATCTAACATTAATTAGCATGATATACAAAGTCCACTTGAACAATAGTGCCCTAGTATCCTATGGTGCCACTGGTGCCAATGACATCTACATCTACATCTAGTGCCACCAACTAGTCTGGTGTAGCCATCTAAGGTTGTAGTGACTTTATATTCACATAGTTTCTAAGGGCAACAAGGCTTACATACCAAATTTCATGGTCCCATGTCCATTGGTTCAGCCCTGGTGTGATATGGTACCATCTAGCAGTGTAGCGTGGCCATCTAGCAGTGTAGCGTGGCCATCTAGCAGTGTAGCGTGGCCATCTAGCAGTGTAGCGTGGCCATCTAGCATTGTAGCGTGGCCATCTAGCAGTGTAGCGTGGCCATCTAGCAGTGTAGCGTGGCCATCTAGCAGTGTAGCGTGGCCATCTAGCAGTGTAGCGTGGCCATCTAGCAGTGTAGCGTGGCCATCTAGCAGTGTAGCGTGGCCATCTAGCAGTGTAGCGTGGCCATCTAGCATTGTAGCGTGGCCATCTAGCAGTGTAGCGTGGCCATCTAGCAGTGTAGCGTGGCCATCTAGCAGTGTAGCGTGGCCATCTAGCAGTGTAGCGTGGCCATCTAGCAGTGTAGCGTGGCCATCTAGCAGTGTAGCGTGGCCATCTAGCAGTGTAGCGTGGCCATCTAGCATTGTAGCGTGGCCATCTAGCAGTGTAGCGTGGCCATCTAGCAGTGTAGCGTGGCCATCTAGCAGTGTAGCGTGGCCATCTAGCAGTGTAGCGTGGCCATCTAGCAGTGTAGCGTGGCCATCTAGCAGTGTAGCGTGGCCGATTTTGAATGCAGCAACTGATCATTAGAGGGCTAATTAATTGAGTCCATATACCGAATTACCAAGTTAATCTGATTCATGGTTCATGAGAAGAAGATTTGTTTAAAGTAATTTTAGTATCAGCATACAGTGAGGCAAAAACAAAAGTATTTAGTCAGCCACCAATTGTGCAAGTTCTCCCACTTAAAAAGATGAGAGAGGCCTGTAATTTTCATCATAGGTACACTTCAACTATGACAGACAAAATGAGAGAAAAAAAAAAATCCAGAAAATCACATTGTAGGATTTTTAATGAATTTATTGCAAATTATGGTGGAAAATAAGTATTTGGTCACCTACAAACAAGCAAGATTTCTGGCTCTCACAGACTTGTAACTACTTCTTTAATGAGAGGCTCCTCTGTCCTCCACTCGTTACCTGTATTAATGGCACCTGTTTGAACTTGTTATCACAATTGGTGGCTGACTAAATACGTTTTTGCCCCACTGTATGTGCTTACGGCCATATTTGAATACATCAACAGTTTTTTCTCAAAACCGTTAAAGACGTAATGAGTCTAAATTGAAAATCTGGAGTGAATGACGTTCATGAAGAGAAGACGATTTTGAGCGTTCGTGTCACATATGCAAAGAGCGAGTTGTCAATAGTTTCTTTGTTGTTTGAGATATCATCAGTGAGGTGCATGCTAGCGATGACAAGTTTCAAGTTGATAGGCGACTGCGGATTTGTTTTTTACATTTTATTTTTTTTTTATTTTTTTTTATTGTTTAGTTTAGTTTGAGTTTATTTTTTATTTTTTACAGGGACAGTGCACATTAATCAACGTTTCAGTAAAAGTGCCGGTTTTAGCCAGCCGGCTAATTTTCAACCGCAGTCCCTGGGCAGGTTATTAAAAACAATTACAATATAGACAATAGCAACATAGGACAAGCTAGACATAGCATACAGACAGAGCAACATAGGACAAGCAAGACGTAGCATACAGACAGAGCAACATAGGACAAGCAAGACGTAGCATACAGACAGAGCAACGTAGGACAAGCAAGACGTAGCATACAGACAGAGCAACATAGGACAAGCAAGACGTAGCATACAGACAGAGCAACATAGAACAAAAAGCAGCAAGACAAAATTCATAAAAGCAACAAAGTGTTTCCACACCTCACAAGCTACAGACAACAGACAACATGGAAAGCGGCAACACACAGCTAGGGACCATGTTCACAAATCTGATTGACCTTTAGCCAGGTCTTCAAGCATTTTGTGAAAGTGTGATAGGTGGTGCAGTTATGTGTGTCTGATGGCAGTGTATTCCAGACATGGGAAGCTCTCACAGAGAATGCAGATGTACTAATAACTCCCGTAGCTTTTCTAAAACAAGGTTTAATACATGTACCATGGGCCTACATTTTCTTTGTCCTATTGTTTCATGCAAATCTGATTTTTAAGTATTTTGTTTTTAGCATATAAGCGTATGAGCATCTACTGGTAGTCATCTTTGAATGCATCAGCATTATTTTCTGAAACTCCAGTGAATCTGACTGTTAGTCGATGAGAAGAGTTTCTATCTATATTTTAAGCATTATCGTTACATAGTAAAAAAGGTTAATATAATTGCCTTATTGTTGACGATATCAATGCCAAACATTTTTTTATTATTTATTTTACCTTTATTTAACCAGGCAAGTCAGTTAAGAACATATTCTTATTTTCAATGACGGCCTGGGAACAGTGGGTTAACTGGCTGTTCAGGGGCAGAACGACAGATTTGTACCTTGTCAGCTCGCGGGTTTGAACTCGCAACCTTCCGGGTTACTAGTCCAACGCTCTAACCACTAGGCTACCCTGCCATAACGTGGTTCATCATGATCATGTCTGTGATGACCCCAAAAAGTTAGGCCGTTGTGAAGTGGATTTACAAAGGATTTAAATGGAAATGTAATATCTGATTTCCTGATTTATCAATAACTCATCCATCTCTTATTAACCAATTTCTTTTAAATTTTTCTCAAAATAAAGTTTAAAAATGTACCATACCGGTGTTATTCGGTGTTATTCGGTGTCATTCGGTGTTATTCGGTGTTATTCGGTGTTATTCGGTGTTATTCGGTGTTATTCGGTGTTATTCGGTCATTCGTTCATTCGGTGTCATTTGGTGTTATTTGGTGTTATTTGGTGTTATTTGGTGTTATTTGGTGTTATTCGGTGTCATTCGGTGTCATTTGTGTTATTTGGTGTTATTCGGGTGTTATTCGGTGTTATTCGTGTTATTCGGTGTCATTCGGTGTTATTCGGTGTTATTCATTCGGTTATTCGTGTCATTTATTCGGTGTCATTCGGTGTGTCATTCGGTGTCATTTGGTGTTATTTGGTGTTATTTGTCATTCGGTGTTATTTGTTATTCGGTGTGTTATTCGGTGTCATTCGGTGTCATTTGTCATTCGTGTTATTTGTTATTTGTGTTATTTGGTGTTATTTGTTATTTGTTATGTTATTCGGTGTTATTCTGTCATTCGTGTCATTCGGTGTTATTTGGTGTTTCGGTGTTATTCGGTGTCATTCGGTGTTATTCGGTGTTATTCGGTGTTATTCGGTGTTATTCGGTGTCATTCGGTGTTATTCGGTGTTATTCGGTGTCATTCGGTGTCATTTGGTGTTATTTGGTGTTATTTGGTGTTATGCGGTGTTATTCTGTGTCATTCGGTGTTATTTGGTGTTATTTGGTGTTATGCGGTGTTATTCTGTGTTATTCGGTGTCATTTGGTGTTATTTGGTGTTATTTGGTGTTATGCGGTGTTATTTGGTGTTATGCGGTGTTATTCTGTGTCATTCGGTGTTATTCGGTGTTATTCGGTGTTATTCGGTGTTATTTGGTGTTATTTGGTGTTATTTGGTGTTATTCGGTGTTATTCGGTGTTATTCGTGTTATTCGTGTTATTTGGTGTTATTTGGTGTTATTTGGTGTTATTCGGTGTTATTTGGTGTTATTTGGTGTTATTTGGTGTTATTTGGTGTTATTTGGTGTTATTCGGTGTCATTCGGTGTCATTTGGTGTTATTTGGTGTTATTTGGTGTTATTTGGTGTTATTTGGTGTTATTCGGTGTCATTCGGTGTTATTTGGTGTTATTCGGTGTCATTCGGTTATTTGGTGTTATTCGGTGTCATTCGGTGTTATTTGGTGTTATTTGGTGTTATTTGGTGTTATTCGGTGTCATTCTGTGTTATTCGGTGTTATTTGGTGTTATTCGGTGTCATTCGGTGTTATTCGGTGTTATTCGGTGTCACTCGGTGTTATTTGGTGTCATTTGGTGTTATTTGGACTTATGGATCATGAGAAGATGTTTTTCGAAGGTTTTACAAACTGTCCAAGGTGGCGGAAACTCTATCCTGACAGACATAATGGGTCCATGAGGCATATTTGTTCAGCATGAGGAAAGACACATGCATACACAGTTTCAAGTCTCTAGGTCAAACGGGGTTTATGACAGCGCCATCTATTGGACAATCTTGGTCTTTTTGACCAAGTTACTCATGGCCTCTAGTTTCTGTGTGCCAAATTAGAAAACAGTAACTAAGCTTGAGTTATTTGACCACGTCAAAACATTTTTTTTATCTAAGAATAACAATAGATTCCACAGCTTCGCTTTGAACCCCTAATAAATTAAAAAATATCATGAATTATGTTCAGTTATAGTTTTTGTTTTTTTTACCCTCCACAGCATGGCCTTCACTCCAGATCAAAACTCCAAACCTACAACCTAATTTTGACCAAAATTAACCAGAGAGATTAATGCTTCCAAGGATTTCATTTTTTCCAAGCTATATGGAGGGTGCTCTAGCAAACAAACAGCAGAGACCTGAGGACACCATCCAACCTGGAACTGAGTGAGTAGTGTTTGGTCTAACAGCAGAGACCTGAGGACACCATTCCAACCTGGAACTGAGTGAGTAGTGTTTGGTCTGATGCTATTTTCAAAGCCAAGAAGAAAAATAAAAAAAATAAAAATGAAGTACATGACAATGATATACTTGACTTTATGGGGACGGAATGCTGAGGATTCCAGGCTTGCAAGAACAGACCCGATATAAATTCAATTAGCACTGAGGTGTGAAGCAAAATATTCCGAGTCCTTTGGGGCCAACAAGTGGCAGGAAGCTTTGAAGCATCCTCTGAAGTCCCCTCCTGCTGTTCAAAGACCAGTCACTGGCATTTTATACAAGAAATCTGCCTCCAGAAATAAAGGTTTCTCCCAAGTGGGTGTGACACCTACTCCCATTGCCTGCTGCTTGGATTCCCCCTGGCAATCTGTTCACCATCTGCCCTGGCCTGTCTCCCCCTGTCTGGTACAGGTAGCCAACCACACTCACCCCTCTCTGTTCACCATCTGCCCTGGCCTGTCTCCCCCTGTCTGGTTCAGGTAGCCAACCACACTCACCCCTCTCTGTTCACCATCTGCCCTGGCCTGTCTCCCCCTGTCTGGTACAGGTAGCCAACCACACTCACCCCTCTCTGTTCACCATCTGCCCTGGCCTGTCTCCCCCTGTCTGGTACAGGTAGCCAACCACACTCACCCCTCTCTGTTCACCATCTGCCCTGGCCTGTCTCCCCCTGTCTGGTACAGGTAGCCAACCACACTCACCCCTCTCTGTTCACCATCTGCCCTGGCCTGTCTCCCCCTGTCTGGTACAGGTAGCCAACCACACTCACCCCTCTCTGTTCACCATCTGCCCTGGCCTGTCTCCCCCTGTCTGGTACAGGTACCCCCACCACACTCCCCCCTCACTCCGAGCTTTAGCTCACCTCCAGCACTCACGCACTGTTGTGGCGAGTGACTATCAACTAACAATAGCTCGCCCCAAGTCGTTATATATTTCTTATTTTGTGTATTTTGCTATTTTGCTGTTTGCCTCATGACTTCTGTATACTTTGTTGACTACAAACTTTCTTTACCCAACCATGGGACAGACTATGTTTGTTCCCACATTCGGGACTCCGACTCTCTCTTGGTTACACAGGCTTTTGGCCTCCCATCCTATTCTAACCACCTCTCGCTGGCTTTGTATTCATGTTACCTGATGAAATTGCTACAATATGATCTTGTTGCCATCTGATGAACATTCAGATGTCATAAATCAGCACTGCAGAGCTCTCCCTGTCCTCTGCCGTGCCCTGATTGTATTACTGCTGATGATATCTATGGATGTGCATGTACACCCTGGCCCATCTACAGTTGCTAGCCCCAAATCTGACTTGTGCTCTGATATCTGCTTCACTGATTTCTGCTCTCGTAAAATCCTGGGTTTTCTGCACGTTAACACGAGAAGCTAATTACTAAAAATGTATGAAATGTATGAATTGAAAGTGTGGGTTCACAGCTCCAATCCAGATGTGTTGGTCATTACTGAGACGTGGTTAAGGAAGAGTGTTTTAAATACTGATGTTAACCTTTCTGGTTATAACCTTTTTCAGCAACACAGATCTTTCAAAGGTGTGGGAGTGGCAATATTTTCCAAGGATCCCCTTTAGTGGTCAGTTGTCTCCACCAAGTCTGTCCCCAAACAATTTGATTGCTGGTTTTAAGCATTAAACTTTCAAATAGCCCTTTGTTGACTGTTGCGGGGTGCTCCTCCATCAGCACCGGCCTGTACCCTACCTGCCCTTAGCTCTCTACTGGCCCCTTAAACTAAGTCTGAATTTGTCCTGCTAGGTGACCTAAACTGGGACATGCTTAAACCACCTGACCAGATTGTTACCATTCCCACAAGGTATGACTCCAAACACTAAGAAAAGGCTACTTCCTCGATGTTATCCTACCAAATAATCCTGATAGGTATCAGTCCGGTGTTTCTGTAATGACCTCAGTGATCACTGTTTTACAGTCTGTGTTCGTAATAGCTGCTCAGTGAAACGACCTGTCCTGATTTGTCATAGATGCTTGCTAGAAAACTTTAATGTGCTTCATGAACCTTTCTTCATGAACTGGCCTCTGTAAAATGGTATAGAATCAGCTCGATCCCCTCTGTCGAAGACTCTTGGACCTTCTTTTTTGATATTTTCAGAGATATTGTTAAGAAACACGCCCCCATAAAGAAAATGAGAATTAAATACAGGTTCAGCCCCTGGTTCGACCGTGACCGTGGCAGAGTTGCTCCATCTCAAGAATCCCATTTGGCGAAAGGCTTGACACATGCCTCAGGCTGACTGGCTCTCGTTGAGGCAAATGAGAAATAAGTGCACTCAGGCTATCCAGAAGGCCAAAGTTAGTTACTTTAAGGAGCAGTTCTCTCTCTCTCTCTGTGGGTCTAATCCCAAGAGGTTCTGGATAACAATTAAAGACCTGGAGAATAAACCCTCCTCCTCACAGCTGTCCATGTCCCTTAATGTTGATGGTGTGGTTGTTACTGACAAGAAGCACATGGCTGAGGTCTTTAATCACCACTTCATTAAGTCAGTATTCCTGTTTGACTCAGCCATGCCTCCTTGTCCGTCCAACATTTCCTCATCTCCCACCCCTTCTAATGCAACTATCCCCGATGCTTCTCCCTCTTTTTCCCCTGCCCCGCTACAAAGTTTCTCCCTGCAGGCAGTCACTGAGTCCGAGGTGCTAAAGGAGCTCATTAAACTTGACCCCAAAACATTTTGGGTGGGTCAGATGGTTTAGACCCTTTCTTCTTTAAGGATGCTGCCCTTATCATCGCCAAGCCCTATCTCTGACCTTTTTAACCGGTCTCTCTTCTCTGGAGAGGTTCCCATTGCTTGGAAGGCAGCCACGGTTCGTCCTTTATTTAAAGGGGAGGTCAAGTTGATCCTAACTGTTATAGGCCTATTTCTATTTTGCCTTGTTTATCAAGTGATGGAACAACTTGTAAATAATCAACTGACTGGCTTTCTTGATGTCTATAGTATTCTCTCTGGTATGCAGTCCGGTTTCCGCTCAGGTTATGGATGTGTCACTGCATTAAAGGTCCTAAACGATGTCACCTTTGGCCTTGATTGTAAGCAATGTTGTGCTGCTATTTTTATTGACTTAGCCAAATCTTTTGATACGGTAGACCATTCCACTCTTGTGGAACGGTTAAGGAGTATGGGTGTCTCTGGGGGGTCTTTGGCCTGGTTTGCTAACAACCTCTCTCAACGAGTGCAGTGTATTAAGCCAGAAAATCTGCTGTCTCAGCCACTGCCTGTCACCAAGGGAGTACCCCAAGGCTCGATCCCATGCCCCACGCTCTCCTCAATTTACATCAAATCAAATCCAATTTTATTTGTCACATACACATGGTTAGCAGATTTTAATGCGAGTGTAGCGAAATGCTTGTGCTTCTAGTTCCGACAATGCAGTAATAACCAACAAGTAATCTAACTAACAATTCCAAGACTACTGTCTTATACACAGTGTAAGGGGATAAAGAATATGTACATAAAGATATATGAATGAGTGATGGTACAGAGCAGCATACAGTAGATGGTATCGACTACAGTATATACATATGAGATTAGTATGTAAACAAAGTGGCATAGTTAAAGTGGCTAGTGATACATGTATTACATAAGGATGCAGTCGATGATATAGAGTACAGTATATACGTATGCATATGAGATGAATAATGTAGGGTAAGTAACATTATATAAGGTAGCATTGTTTAAAGTGGCTAGTGATATATTTACATAATTTCCCATCAATTCACATTATTAAAGTGTCTGGAGTTGAGTCAGTGTCAGTGTGTTGGCAGCAGCCACTCAATGTTAGTGGTGGCTGTTTAACAGTCTGATGGCCTTGAGATAGAAGCTGTTTTTCAGTCTCTCGGTCCCAGCTTTGATGCACCTGTACTGACCTCACCTTCTGGATGATAGCGGGGTGAACAGGCAGTGGCTCGGGTGGTTGATGTCCTTGATGATCTTTATGGCCTTCCTGTAACATCGGGTGGTGTAGGTGTCCTGGAGGGCAGGTAGTTTGCCCCCGGTGATGCGTTGTGCAGACCTCACTACCCTCTGGGGAGCCTTACGGTTGAGGGTGGAGCAGTTGCCGTACCAGGCGGTGATACAGCCCGCCAGGATGCTCTCGATTGTGCATCTGTAGAGGTTTGTGAGTGCTTTTGGTGACAAGCCGAATTTCTTCAGCCTCCTGAGGTTGAAGAGGCGCTGCTGCGCCTCCTTCACGATGCTGTCTGTGTGAGTGGACCAATTCAGTTTGTCTGTGATGTGTATGCCGAGGAACTTAAAACTTGCTACCCTCTCCACTACTGTTCCATCGATATGGATAGGGGGGTGTTCCCTCTGCTGTTTCCTGAAGTCCACAATCACCTCCTTTGTTTTGTTGACGTTGAGTGTGAGGTTATTTTCCTGACACCACACTCCAAGGGCCCTCACCTCCTCCCTGTAGGCCGTCTCGTCGTTGTTGGTAATCAAGCCTACCACTGTTGTGTCGTCCGCAAACTTGATGATTGAGTTGGCGGCGTGCGTGGCCACGCAGTCGTGGGTGAACAGGGAGTACAGGAGAGGGCTCAGAACGCACCCTTGTGGGGCCCCAGTGTTGAGGATCAGCGGGGAGGAGATGTTGTTGCCTACCCTCACCACCTGGGGGCGGCCCGTCAGGAAGTCCAGTACCCAGTTGCACAGGGCGGGGTCGAGACCCAGGGTCTTGAGCTTGATGACGAGCTTGGAGGGTACTATGGTGTTGAATGCCGAGCTGTAGTCGATGAACAGCATTCTCACATAGGTATTCCTCTTGTCCAGATGGGTTAGGGCAGTGTGCCGTGTGGTTGAGATTGCATCGTCTGTGGACCTATTTGGGCGGTAAGCAAATTTGAGTGGGTCTAGCATGTCAGGTAGGGTGGAAGTGATATGATCCTTGACTAGTCTCTCAAAGCACTTCATGATGACGGAAGTGAGTGCTACGGGGCGGTAGTCGTTTAGCTCAGTTACCTTAGCTTTCTTGGGAACAGGAACAATGGTGGCCCTCTTGAAGCATGTGGGAACAGCAGACTGGTATAGGGATTGATTGAATATGTCCGTAAACACACCGGCCAGCTGGTCTGCGCATGCTCTGAGGGCGCGGCTGGGGATGCCGTCTGGGCCTGCAGCCTTGCGAGGGTTAACACGTTTAAATGTCTTACTCACCTCGGCTGCAGTGAAGGAGAGACCGCATGTTTGCGTTGCAGGCCGTGTCAGTGGCACTGTATTGTCCTCAAAGCGGGCAAAAAAGTTATTTAGTCTGCCTGGGAGCAAGACATCCTGGTCCGTGACTGGGCTGGATTTCTTCCTGTAGTCCGTGATTGACTGTAGACCCTGCCACATGCCTCTTGTGTCTGAGCCGTTGAATTGAGATTCTACTTTGTCTCTGTACTGACGCTTAGCTTGTTTAATAGCCTTGCGGAGGGAATAGCTGCACTGTTTGTATTCGGTCATGTTACCAGACACCTTGCCCTGATTAAAAGCAGTGGTTCGCGCTAATGCTGCCATCAATCCACGGTTTCTGGTTAGGAAATGTTTTAATCGTTGCTATGGGAACGACATCTTCAACGCACGTTCTCATGAACTCGCACACCGAATCAGCGTATTCGTCAATATTGTTATCTGAAGCAATACGCAACATATCCCAGTCCACGTGATGGAAGCAGTCTTGGAGTGTGGAGTCAGCTTGGTCGGACCAGCGTTGGACAGACCTCAGCGTGGGAGCCTCTTGTTTTAGTTTCTGTCTGTACGCAGGGATCAACAAAATGGAGTCGTGGTCAGCTTTTCCGAAAGGGGGGCAGGGCAGGGCCTTATATGCATCGCGGAAGTTAGAGTAACAATGATCCAAGGTTTTTCCACCCCTGGTTGCGCAATCGATATGCTGATAAAATGTAGGGAGTCTTGTTTTCAGATTAGCCTTGTTAAAATCCCCAGCTACAATGAATGCAGCCTCCGGATAAATGGTTTCCAGTTTGCAAAGAGTTATTGATAGTGATTGTGAGGAATTCTAAATCAGGTGAACAGAAGGATTTGAGTTCCTGTATGTTTCTTTCATCACACCATGTCTCGTTAGTCATAAGGCATACGCCCCTCTTCTTACCAGAAAGATGTTTGTTTCTGTCGGCGCGATGCGTGGAGAAACCCGTTGGCTGCACCGCCCCGGATAGCGTCTTCCCAGTGAGCCATGTTTCCGTGAAGCAGAGGACGTTACAGTCTCTGATGTCCCTCTGGAATGCTACCCTTGCTTGGATTTCATCAACCTTGTTGTCAAGAGACTGGACATTGGCAAGAAGAATGCTAGGGAGTGGTGCACGATGTGCCCGTCTCCGGAGTCTGACCAGAAGACCGCCTCGTTTCCCTCTTTTTCGGAGTCTTTTTTTTGGGGGGTCGCTGCATGGGATCCATTCCGTTGTCCTGTTTGTAAGGCAGAACACAGGTACACAAGTATCTATATCTACAGTAAAACGAGTCCAATATCGACATAACCTGAAAGGCCGCTCAGCAAGGAAGAAGCCACTGCTCCAAAACCGCAATAAAAAGCCAGCTGCACATGGGGACAAAAATCGTACTTTTTGGAAAAATGTCCTCTGGTCTGATGCAACAAAAATAGAACTGTTTGGCCATAATGACCATCGTTATGTTTGGTGGAAAAGGGGGGAAGCTTGCAAGCCGAAGAACACCATCCCAACATCATGTTGTGGGGGTGCTTTGCTGCAGGAGGGATTGGTGCACTTCACAAAATAGATAGCTTCATGAGGGAGGAAAATTATGTGGATATATTGAAGCAACATCTCAAGACATCAGTCAGTGAGTTAAAGCTTGGTCGCAAATGGGTCTTCCAAATTGACAATGACCCCAAGCACGAGGGTGGCAGCATCATGTTGTGGGGGTGCTTTGCTGCAGGATGGATTGGTGCACTTCACAAAATAGATGGCTTCATGAGGATGGAAAAGGATGTGGATATATTGAAGCAACATCTCAAGACATTAGTCAGGAAGTTAAAGCTTGGTCGCAAATGGGTCTTCCAAATGGACAATGACCCCAAGCATACTTCCAATGTTGTGGAAAAATAGCTTAAGGACCACAAAGTCACGGTATTGGAGTGGCCATCACAAAGCCCTGACCTCAATCCTATAGAACGTCTTCCTATAGAACGTTTGTGGGCAGAACTGAAAAAGCATGTGCGAGCAAGGAGGCCTACAAACCTGACTCGGTTACACCAGCTCTGTCAGGAGGAATGGGCCAAAATTCACCCAACCTGTTGTAGGAAGCTTGTGGAAGTCTACCCGAAACGTTTGACCCAAGTTAAACAATTTAAAGGCAATGCTACCAAATACTAATTGAGTGTATGTAAACTTCTCACCCACTGGGAATATGATGAAAGAAATAATAGCTGAAATAAATCACTCTACTATTATTCTGACATTTCGCATTCTTAAAATAAAGTGGTGATCCTAACTGACCTAAGACAGGGAATTTTTACTCTGATTAAATGTCAGGAATTGTGAAAAACTGACTTTAAATGTATTTGGCTAAAGTGTATGTAAACTTCCAACTGCAACTGTAAATTAATTGAAATGCTAATCCTTTGCACATGAACACTCACTTATTCGGGAATAATTGCAATCAATATATATTTACGCCCATGTCATTGTGAGCTTCTCTGTTGGAATCGTCAGTCCGTCTGCTGGAGGGTCAGTTCATCAGAGATCTGATTGGTTGTCGGTCTATCGACAGCTCCTGATCTGTGGTAATCGATACGTCAGGTGTCACTTGTTCTTAGAATAGATGTTTCGGCAGTTGTCGGTATTCGCATCCCAGGTTTATGTAATTTCTAGCTGCAGACTAGTAATTAGTACCTAAGATTTGCTCTTATTCTGTAGGGATCGATAAGTCTGTAGCCAATGCGCCACGTGGTATGGTTTTCTAGTCTTGGTACTCAAACCTGTGCCACCTCAGCGAGGTATTCGGTGGTCTTAGCAATTCGCAATCACAGCTCACACTGTGGGTTTGCTTAGTCTGAAGAGATTTTTCTTAGGAGGGGCTTTTATTCGTAACAGTAGAAGAGGGCAAGATCATGTCTGTGCTCAATGGAGCCACTGACTAGTTAAACTTTACAGGGAATTCAATTCTCTCAAAATTAAAGGTTACCGTCACATTACATAATTTCACAAATAGTTTAATCTTTACTCATTTTATACAAGAATTAGATGCAAACACCATAACTGAGAAATATGCACATTCAGAGAAAAAGTTATGTGTGTTTCCTGTCCCTCACCAAATGAAACACACTCAACATAACTGTCCCTTAAGTGTCCACGGACCCTTCAAACACTCTCAAAGGTTGACATATTGTTTAAAACTCCCATTTTGGGGATTTAGGAGTTTGGCCAAGTGAAATCACTTGTTCACTCTGTGGTCTCTCTCTCTCTGCATGAAAACGGGGAGACGGTCTCCACCAGGAATTTACGACCTGAGATAACAGTACCTGGGTGTTGGAGAGAGTGAGAGAGGGGGAAGCCACGATCTACACCCAGAAACGGCCACGTCATGACACTACCCATGCTAGATTACAGAGACATAATTTATAGATCCGCAGGTAAGGGTGATCTCGAGTGGCTAGATGTTCTTTACCATTCGGCCATCAGATTTGCCACCAATGCTCCTTATAGGACACATCACTCTATACTCCTCTGTAAACTGGTCATCTCTCTCTGTATACCCGTTGCAAGACCTACTGGTTGATGCTTATTTATTAAACCCTCTTAGGCCTCACTCCCCCCTATCTGAAGTATCTACTGCAGCCCTCATCCTCCACATACAACACCCATTCTGCCAGTCACATTCTGTTAAAGGTCCCCAAAGCACACACATCCCTGGGTCGCTCGTCTTTTCAGTTTGCTGCAGCTAGCGACTGGAACGAGCTGCAACAAACACTCAAACTGGACAGTTTTAGCACAATCTCTTTATTCAACCTACACACTCCACTCTCATAAAAAAAACAAATTACTGTCGCATTCAGATCTGTACGGGCCCTTCCAGGACAAGTCAGTTAAAATTACACATCCTACCCAAGACCCGTGACCATCATATCAGATCCTACCCAAGACCCGTGACCATCATATCAGATCCTACCCAAGACCCGTGACCATCATATCAGATCCTACCCAGACCCATAACAATCACATCAGATCCTACCCAGACCCATAACAATCACATCAGATCCTACCCAGACCCATAACAATCACATCAGATCCTACCCAGACCCATAACAATCACATCAGATCCTACCCAGATCCATAACAATCACATCATATCCTACCCAGACCCATAACAATCACATCAGATCCTACCCAAGACCAAATGACGTTATTTAGAATTCTGTACCCCGACCTGCTTGTGTCCCGTGTCGGATCTCAGGTATTCGGGTACAAGTGGATCTGTGATGACCTCCATGCCATATGATTTGATTTGGAGGGTATTCTAACACGCTTTGATTTGGAGGGTATTCTAACACGCTTTGATTTGGAGGGTATTCTAACACGCTTTGATTTGGAGGGTATTCTAACACGCTTTGATTTGGAGGGTATTCTAACACGCTTTGATTTGGAGGGTATTCTAACACGCTTTGATTTGGAGGGTATTCTAACACGCTTTGATTTGGAGGGTATTCTAACACGCTTTGATTTGGAGGGTATTCTAACACGCTTTGATTTGGAGGGTATTCTAACACGCTTTGATTTGGAGGGTATTCTAACACGCTTTGATTTGGAGGGTATTCTAACACGCTTTGATTTGGAGGGTATTCTAACACGCTTTGATTTGGAGGGTATTCTAACACGCTTTGATTTGGAGGGTATTCTAACACGCTTTGATTTGGAGGGTATTCTAACACGCTTTGATTTGGAGGGTATTCTAACACGCTTTGATTTGGAGGGTATTCTAACACGCTTTCGGCACATTTTCACAATGCATTGAGTCAGTGAAGACCAATTTTCTTTGTAATGAAGCAAAATATCTGTTTAGGGAACAACTGTACAAGCACAGAAAGAGTGGAAATAACGTTGATTGTAAAAATGGGTGAACTTCCTCTTTAACAGAAACACTGGTATTCAGTAATGTACCAGAGTAAGTGCCCTTTTTGCAAGGCTCCCCAGACTGATCCCAGTCCACCACTCTCCAGACTGATCCCAGTCCACCACTCTCCAGACTGATCCTCCTCCCAGTCCACCACTCTCCAGACTGATCCCAGTCCACCACTCCCCAGACTGATCCTCCTCCTAGTCCACCACTCCCCAGACTGATCCTAGTCCACCACTCCCCAGATGATCCTCCTCCTAGTCCACCACTCCTCAGACTGATCCTCCTCCTAGTCCACCACTCCTCAGACTGATCCTCTTCCTAGTCCACCACTCTCCAGACTGATCCTCCTCCTAGTCCACCACTCTCCAGACTGATCCTAGTCCACCCCTCTCCAGACTGATCCTCCTCCTAGTCCACCACTCTCCAGACTCATCCTCCTCCTAGTCCACCACTCTCCAGACTCATCCTAGTCCACCCCTCTCCAGACTGATCCTCCTCCTAGTCCACCACTCTCCAGACTGATCCTCCTCCTAGTCCACCACTCTCCAGACTGATCCTAGTCCACCCCTCTCCAGACTGATCCTCCTCCTAGTCCACCACTCTCCAGACTCATCCTCCTCCTAGTCCACCACTCTCCAGACTCATCCTAGTCCACCCCTCTCCAGACTGATCCTCCTCCTAGTCCACCACTCTCCAGACTGATCCTCCTCCTAGTCCACCACTCTCCAGACTCATCCTAGTCCACCACTCTCCAGACTGATCCTAGTCCACCACTCTCCAGACTGATCCTAGTCCACCACTCTCCAGACTGATCCTAGTCCACCACTCTCCAGACTGATCCTAGTCCAACCCCTCCTTAGACTGATCCTAGACTGATCCTCCTCCTAGTCCACCCCTCCTGAGACTGATCCTCCTCCTAGTCCACCACTCCCCAGACTAATCCCAGACTAATCCTCCTCCTAGTCCACCACTCCCCAGACTAATCCCAGACTAATCCTCCTCCTAGTCCACCCATCCCCAGACTGATCCTTGTCCACCCCTCCTGAGACTGATCCTCCTCCTAGTCCACCACTCCCCAGACTAATCCCAGACTAATCCTCCTCCTAGTCCACCACTCCCCAGACTAATCCCAGACTAATCCTCCTCCTAGTCCACCACTCCCCAGACTAATCCCAAACTAATCCTCCTCCTAGTCCACCACTCCCCAGACTAATCCCAAACTAATCCTCCTCCTAGTCCACCACTCCCTAGACTAATCCCAAACTAATCCTCCTCCTAGTCCACCCATCCCCAGACTAATCCCAAACTAATCCTCCTCCTAGTCCACCACTCTCCAGACTAATCCCAAACTAATCCTCCTCCTAGTCCACCACTCCCCAGACTAATCCCAGACTAATCCTCCTCCTAGTCCACCACTCCCCAGACTAATCCCAGACTAATCCTCCTCCTAGTCCACCACTCCCCAGACTAATCCCAAACTAATCCTCCTCCTAGTCCACCACTCCCCAGACTAATCCCAGACTAATCCTCCTCCTAGTCCACCACTCCCCAGACTAATCCCAGACTAATCCTCCTCCTAGTCCACCACTCCCCAGACTAATCCCAGACTAATCCTCCTCCTAGTCCACCACTCCCCAGACTAATCCCAGACTAATCCTCCTCCTAGTCCACCACTCTCCAGACTAATCCCAGACTAATCCTCCTCCTAGTCCACCCATCCCCAGACTGATCCTAGTCCACCACTCCCCAGACTGATCCTCCTCCCCAGTCCACCACTCCCCAGACTGATCCTCCTCCTAGTCCACCCATCCCCAGACTAATCCTCCTCCTAGTCCACCCTCCCCAGACTGATCCTAGTCCACCACTCCCCAGACTGATCCCAGTCCACCACTCCCCAGATGATACTCCTCCTTGTCCACCCCTCCTGAGACTAATCCTCATCCTAGTCCACCCATCCCCAGACTGATCCTCCTCCTAGTCCACCACTCCCCAGACTAATCCTCCTCCTAGTCCACCACTCCCCAGACTGATCCTCCTCCTAGTCCACCACTCCCCAGACTAATCCTCCTCCTAGTCCACCACTCCCCAGACTGATCCTCCTCCTAGTCCACCACTCCCCAGACTGATCCTAGTCCACCACTCCCCAGATGATCCTCCTCCTAGTCCACCCCTCCCCAGACTGATCCTCCTCCTAGTCCACCACTCCCCAGACTAATCCCAAACTAATCCTCCTCCTAGTCCACCACTCCCCAGACTAATCCCAAACTAATCCTCCTCCTAGTCCACCCATCCCCAGACTGATCCTCCTCCTAGTCCACCACTCCCCAGACTGATCCTCCTCCTAGTCCACCACTCCCCAGACTAATCCCAAACTAATCCTCCTCCTAGTCCACCACTCCCCAGACTAATCCCAAACTAATCCTCCTCCTAGTCCACCACTCCCCAGACTAATCCCAGACTAATCCTCCTCCTAGTCCACCACTCCCCAGACTAATCCCAGACTAATCCTCCTCCTAGTCCACCACTCCCCAGACTAATCCCAAACTAATCCTCCTCCTAGTCCACCACTCCCCAGACTAATCCCAGACTAATCCTCCTCCTAGTCCACCACTCCCCAGACTAATCCCAGACTAATCCTCCTCCTAGTCCACCACTCCCCAGACTAATCCCAGACTAATCCTCCTCCTAGTCCACCACTCCCCAGACTAATCCCAGACTAATCCTCCTCCTAGTCCACCACTCTCCAGACTAATCCCAGACTAATCCTCCTCCTAGTCCACCCATCCCCAGACTGATCCTAGTCCACCACTCCCCAGACTGATCCTCCTCCTAGTCCACCACTCCCCAGACTGATCCTCCTCCTAGTCCACCCATCCCCAGACTAATCCTCTTCCTAGTCCACCCCTCCCCAGACTGATCCTAGTCCACCACTCCCCAGACTGATCCCAGTCCACCACTCCCCAGATGATACTCCTCCTTGTCCACCCCTCCTGAGACTAATCCTCATCCTAGTCCACCCATCCCCAGACTGATCCTCCTCCTAGTCCACCACTCCCCAGACTAATCCTCCTCCTAGTCCACCACTCCCCAGACTGATCCTCCTCCTAGTCCACCACTCCCCAGACTAATCCTCCTCCTAGTCCACCACTCCCCAGACTGATCCTCCTCCTAGTCCACCACTCCCCAGACTGATCCTAGTCCACCACTCCCCAGATGATCCTCCTCCTAGTCCACCCATCCCCAGACTGATCCTCCTCCTAGTCCACCACTCCCCAGACTAATCCCAAACTAATCCTCCTCCTAGTCCACCACTCCCCAGACTAATCCCAAACTAATCCTCCTCCTAGTCCACCCATCCCCAGACTGATCCTCCTCCTAGTCCACCACTCCCCAGACTGATCCTCCTCCTAGTCCACCACTCCCCAGACTAATCCCAAACTAATCCTCCTCCTAGTCCACCACTCCCCAGACTAATCCCAAACTAATCCTCCTCCTAGTCCACCACTCCCCAGACTAATCCCAGACTAATCCTCCTCCTAGTCCACCACTCCCCAGACTAATCCCAGACTAATCCTCCTCCTAGTCCACCACTCCCCAGACTAATCCCAAACTAATCCTCCTCCTAGTCCACCACTCCCCAGACTAATCCCAGACTAATCCTCCTCCTAGTCCACCACTCCCCAGACTAATCCCAGACTAATCCTCCTCCTAGTCCACCACTCCCCAGACTAATCCCAGACTAATCCTCCTCCTAGTCCACCACTCCCCAGACTAATCCCAGACTAATCCTCCTCCTAGTCCACCACTCTCCAGACTAATCCCAGACTAATCCTCCTCCTAGTCCACCCATCCCCAGACTGATCCTAGTCCACCACTCCCCAGACTGATCCTCCTCCTAGTCCACCACTCCCCAGACTGATCCTCCTCCTAGTCCACCCATCCCCAGACTAATCCCTTCCTAGTCCACCCCTCCCCAGACTGATCCTAGTCCACCACCCCCAGACTGATCCCAGTCCACCACTCCCCAGATGATACTCCTCCTTGTCCACCCTCCTGAGACTAATCCTCATCCTAGTCCACCCATCCCCAGACTGATCCTCCTCCCTAGTCCACCAATCCCCAGACTAATCCTCCTCCTAGTCCACCACTCCCCAGACTGATCCTCCTCCTAGTCCACCACTCCCCAGACTAATCCTCCTCCTAGTCCACCACTCCCCAGACTGATCCTCCTCCTAGTCCACCACTCCCCAGACTGATCCTAGTCCACCACTCCCCAGATGATCCTCCTCCTAGTCCACCCCTCCCCAGACTGATCCTCCTCCTAGTCCACCACTCCCCAGACTAATCCCAAACTAATCCTCCTCCTAGTCCACCACTCCCCAGACTGATCCTAGTCCACCACTCCCCAGATGATCCTCCTCCTAGTCCACCCATCCCCAGACTGATCCTCCTCCTAGTCCACCACTCCCCAGACTGATCCTCCTCCTAGTCCACCACTCCCCAGACTAATCCCAAACTAATCCTCCTCCTAGTCCACCACTCCCCAGACTAATCCCAAACTAATCCTCCTCCTAGTCCACCACTCCCCAGACTAATCCCAGACTAATCCTCCTCCTAGTCCACCACTCCCCAGACTAATCCCAGACTAATCCTCCTCCTAGTCCACCACTCCCCAGACTAATCCTCCTCCTAGTCCACCACTCCCCAGACTAATCCCAGACTAATCCTCCTCCTAGTCCACCCATCCCCAGACTGATCCTTTTCCACCCCTCCACAGACAAACCCACACACCACCAACAGCTTGAGGCTATCCTCTTTAACATTAGCCTCTAGGCTATAGCATCTGGGCATTCCCCTTCACTGTTAGAGACATGACTGTCCACAAACACCCTCGCCAGCATTAAAATCTCAGAATCAGCCACGTCCTCTCTACAGAAACTAGCTCCGCGAGGAGGCCATCAAACGTAATGATCAATGAAATAAATTGACTCTGTAGAGACAAAAATTGCCTGGCGCCAAAACTTCCTGAACCCGGAAAAGATCTACGAAATCAAGTGTGACTCAGGG
>NC_068446.1:46938196-46955696 GCF_023373465.1 Oncorhynchus keta | reverse complement strand
CCCCCCCCCACACCTGGCACACCCCGCTCCACACCTGGCACACCCCGCCCCACACCTGGCACACCCCGCCCACACCTGGCACACCCTGGCGCCCCACCCTGGCACACCCTGCCCCCCACACCTGGCACACCCCCCGCCCCACACCTGGCACACCCCGCCCCACACCTGGCACACCCCGCCCCACACCTGGCACACCCCGCCCACACCTGGCACACCCCGCCCCACACCTGGCACACCCCCCCCACACCTGGCACACCCCCACACCTGCCCCCACACCTGGCACACCCCGCTCCACACCTGGCACACCCCGCTCCACACCTGGCACACCCCCCCCCACACCTGGCACACCCCGCTCCACACCTGGCACACCCCGCTCCACACCTGGCACACCCCACCCCACACCTGGCACACCCCGCCCCACACCTGGCACACCCCGCCCCACACCTGGCACACCCTGCCCCACACCTGGCACACCCCGCCCCACACACCTGGCACACCCCGCCTCACACCTGGCACACCCCGCCCCACACCTGGCACACCCCGCTCCACACCACTGAAGCATCATGAAATCAATGAAAGATATTCATCACACCTAATATGTCTGAAACTATGGCGATATGGGCTAAATATATAATATATATAATAATATAATAATAATATAACATATATAAATATATACTGGAGGAGAATCATCAGTCTTTATCATGGTCTTTATTGGAAGGATGGTATTACTGTGTGACAGGGCCACATCAAAGATGATAAGATAAAAAGAGGTTGCTGAGAAGTGCAACAGCCCTGAAGGCAATGGGAGAAACAGGAAGAGGGGAGTACAGGAAGAGACTGGGACAGACAGGGGTGAGTAAGGAACAGAGTTCCATTTCAGATGCGCATCAGAGTCATCAAGATGTATTATGAAATGCCCGGAGTCTTGGGTAAAATGCAGACAGACCTTCTTTCTCACCAAACAAACTAATATCTGAGAGACTGGCATCTCTTTAGTTCTCCACTCAACAGCGTTTACAATATGAGAACTGTGTTGTGATTTACCAGTACCAACACAGAAACATACTGGAACTCACACTGCGCTGTTGTAATGCCCATATAACTACACTGCACTGTTGTAATGCCCATATAAATACACTGCACTGTTGTAATGCCCATATAAATACACTGCACTGTTGTAATACCCATATAAATACACTGCACTGTTGTAATACCCATATAATATATGCCATTTAGCAGACGCTTTTATCCAAAGCGACTTACAGTCATGTGTGCATACATTCTACGTATGGGTGGTCCCGGGAATCGAACCCACTACCCTGGCGTTACAAGCGCCATGCTCTACCAACTGTGCCACAGTACACATAAATACACTGCACTGTTGTAATGCCCATATAACTACACTGCACTGTTGTAATACCCATATAACTACACTGCACTGTTGTAATACCCATATAACTACACTGCACTGTTGTAATACCCATATAACTACACTGCACTGTTGTAATACCCATATAACTACACTGCACTGTTGTAATACCCATATAACTACACTGCACTGTTGTAATGCCCATATAAATACACTGCACTGTTGTAATGACCATATAAATACACTGCACTGTTGTAATGCCCATATAAATACACTGCACTGTTGTAATGCCCATATAAATACACTGCACTGTTGTAATGACCATATAAATACACTGCACTGTTGTAATACCCATATAACTACACTGCACTGTTGTAATACCCATATAAATACACTGCACTGTTGTAATGCCCATATAAATACACTGCACTGTTGTAATACCCATATAAATACACTGCACTGTTGTAATGCCCATATAAATACACTGCACTGTTGTAATGCCATATTAAATACACTGCACTGTTGTAATACCCATATAACTACACTGCACTGTTGTAATACCCATATAAATACACTGCACTGTTGTAATACCCATATAAATACACTGCACTGTTGTAATGCCCATATAAATACACAGCCACAGTATAATCCCCATATAAATGACATAGCTACAGTACAATCCCCATATAAATTACATACCTACAGTATAATCCCCATATAAATTACATAGCTACAGTATAATCCAGAGATAAATTACACAGCTACAGTATAATCCCCACATAAATTACACAGCTACAGTATAATCCCATATAAATTACACAGCTACAGTATAATCCCATAAATTACATAGCTACAGTATAATCCCCACATAAATTACACAGCTACAGTATAATCCCCACATAAATTACACCGCTACAGTATAATCCCCATATTAAATTACATAGATACAGTATAATCCCATATAAATTACATAGCTACAGTATAATCCCCATATTAAATTACATAGATACAGTATAATCCCATATAAATTACATAGCTACAGTATAATCCCCATATAAATTACATAGCTACAGTATAATCCAGAGATAAATTACACAGCTACAGTATAATCCCCATATAAATGACATAGCTACAGTATAATCCCCATATAAATTACACAGCTACAGTATAATCCCCATTTTAAATTACACAGATACAGTATAATCCCATATAAATTACATAGCTACAGTATAATCCCCATATAAATGACATAGCTACAGTATAATCCCCATATAAATTACATAGCTACAGTATAATCCAGAGATAAATTACACAGCTACAGTATAATCCCCATATAAATTACATAGCTACAGTATAATCCCCATATAAATTACATAGCTACAGTATAATCCCCATATAAATTACACAGCTACAGTATAATCCCCATATAAATTACATAGCTACAGTATAATCAAATCAAAAACTGAAGAATTGGTCGCAAAGTTCAAGGGGGCCAAATACTTTCGCAAGGCACTGTAGCTACAGTATAATCCCCATATTTTTTATATTTTTTATTTAACCAGGCAAGTCAGTTAAGAATACATTCTTATTTTCAATGATGGCCTGGGAACAGTGGGTTATCTGCCTGTTCAGGGGCAGAACGACAGATTTGTACCTTGTGTACTTCCGGCGCCAACTGAGTGTCACGCCTTGGTCATTGTATCTTGTGTTTTGTTATATGTTTGGGTAGGCCAGGGTGTGACATGGGTTTATATGTTGTATTTCGTATTGGGGTTTGTATTAATTGGGAGTGTGTATTATTAGGGGTGTGTCTAGTTAGGCTTGGCTGCCTGAGGCGATTCCTAATTGGAGTCAGCTGATTCTCGTTGTCTCGGATTGGGAACCGTATTTAGGCAGCCTGAGTGCGCGTTGTATTTCGTGGGTGATTGTACCTGTCTTAGTGTTAGTCACCAGATAGGCTGTAATTAGTTTCACTCGTTTGTTGTTTTTGTATTTTCAGTTATTTCATGTACCGCATTATCTTCATTAAAAGTCATGAGTAACCTACATGCTGCATTTCGGTCTGACTCTCTTCAAACAACAGACGAACTTTGTTACAGAATCACCCACCACCATTCACAGACCGAGCAGCGTGTGAACTGGCAGGATCTAAAGGAGGACGTTATGGACGGCAGAAGCAGGGATTATACGACGTGGGAAGAAATCGACAGGTGGGCTGCCGACCCAGAGCGAGTGCAGGAGCCCGCCTGGGATTCCCTACAGCAATGCGAAGAGGGCTATACACGGATGGAATCGAAAAGGAAGCACGGCTTTACAGAGCGAAAACCGTAGGTAACGGGGAAAGCGCAGAGAGAGAGTGGCAGAGTCAGGTGTCAGACCTGAGCCTACTCTCCCTGTTAATTGTGAGGAGCAGCAATATGAGGACTTCTGGTCTTGGGAGATGATATTAGATGGAAAAGGACCCTGGGCGCAGCCGGGAGAATATCGCCGTCCCAAGGAGGAAATAGAAGCAGCTAAAGCGGAGAGGCACATGTATGAGGAGGCAGCACAGCGACGCAGTTGGAAACCGGAAAGTCACCCCAAAAAATTATTGGGGGGGGCTAAAAGAATAGTTATGCCTAGGAAACCTGCATACTCCCTGTGCTCACCGTTGGGCTAGAGAGACCGGGCAGGCACCGTGTTATGCTATGGAGCGCACGGTGTTTCCAGTGCGGGTGCATAGCCTGGTGCGGTTCATACCAGCCCTTCCTATTGGCCGGGCTAGAGTGGGCATCGAGCCAGGTAAGCTTGGGCAGGCTCGGTGCTCAAGAGCTCCAGTGCGCCTGCACGGTCCGGTCTATCCAGAGCCACCTCTACACACCAGTCCTCCGGTAGCAGCTCCGCGCACCAGGCTTCCTGTGCGTGTCCTCGATCCAGTACCACCAGTTCCAGCACCACGCACCAGGCCTCCAGTGCGCCTCGCCTGTTCAGCGCAGCCAGCGCTTTTCTCCTCTCCTGCGCTGTCGGAGTCTCCCGCCTGTTTAGCGCCGCCAGTGCTCCCAGTCTGCCCAGCGCCGCCGCCAGTCTGCCGCGCCGCCAGTAGTCTGCCCAGCGCCGCCAGTACCGCCAGTCTGCTCAGCGCCGCCAGTACCGCCAGTCTGCCCAGCGCCGCCAGTGCCGCCAGTCAGCCCAGCGCCGCCAGACAACCAGTCTCTTCCAGATCTGCCAGACAACCAGTCTCTTCCAGATCTGCCAGACAACCAGTCTCTTCCAGATCTGCCAGACAACCAGTCTCTTCCAGATCTGCCAGACAACCAGTCTCTTCCAGATCTGCCAGACAACCAGTCTCTTCCAGATCTGCCAGACAACCAGTCTCTTCCAGATCTGCCCGACAACCAGTCTCTTCCAGATCTGCCCGACAACCAGTCTCTTCCAGATCTGCCCGACAACCAGTCTCTTCCAGATCTGCCCAACAACCAGTCTCTTCCAGATCTGCCCGTCAACCAGTCTCTTCCAGATCTGCCCGTCAACCTGAATCTTCCAGATCTGCCTGTCAACCTGAATCTTCCAGTTCCGCCAGCCAGCCAGGATTTACCGGAGCCTACTACCTGCCTGAGCTTCCTCTCAGTACTGAGCTTCCTCTCAGTACTAGGCTTCCTCTCTGTACTGGGCTCCCTCTCAGTACCGGGCTGCCCCTCTGTCCCGAGATGCCCCTCTGTCCTGAGCTGCCCTGCTGTCCTGAGCTGCCCCTCTATCCTGGGCTGCCCCTCTGTCCTGAGATGCCCCTCTGTCCTGAGCTGCCCTGCTGTCCTGAGCTGCCCCTCTGTCCTGAGTTGCCCCTCTGTCTTGAGTTGCCCCTCTGTCCTGAGTTGCCCCTCTGTCCTGAGTTGCCCCTCTGTCCTGAGCTGCCCCTCTGTCCCGAGCTGCCCCTCTGTCCCGAGCTGCCCCTCTGTCCCGAGCTGCCCCTCTGTCCCGAGCTGCCCCTCTGTCCCGAGCTGCCCCTCGGTCCCGAGCTGCCCCTCGGTCCCGAGCTGCCCCTCAGTTATGTGGGGATCAGGGTGAGGACTATTAGGCCATGGTCGGCGGAGAAGGTGGATTATCCTAGGACGCGAAGGGGAGGAACTAGGACATTTATGGAGTGGGGTCCACGTCCCGAGCCAGAACCGCCACCATGGACAGACGCCCACCCGGACCCTCCCTATGCTCTTGAGGTGCGTCCCGGAGTCCGCACCTTAGGGGGGGGGGGTTCTGTCACGCCTTGGTCATTGTATCTTGTGTTTTGTTATATGTTTGGGTAGGCCAGGGTGTGACATGGGTTTATATGTTGTATTTCGTATTGGGGTTTGTATTAATTGGGAGTGTGTATTATTAGGGGTGTGTCTAGTTAGGCTTGGCTGCCTGAGGCGATTCCTAATTGGAGTCAGCTGATTCTCGTTGTCTCGGATTGGGAACCGTATTTAGGTAGCCTGAGTGCGCGTTGTATTTCGTGGGTGATTGTACCTGTCTCTGTGTTAGTCACCAGATAGGCTGTAATTAGTTTCACTCGTTTGTTGTTTTTGTATTTTCAGTTATTTCATGTACCGCATTATCTTCATTAAAAGTCATGAGTAACCTACACGCTGCATTTCGGTCTGACTCTCTTCAAACAACAGACGAACTTTGTTACACTGAGATGGCCGCCTCGCTTCGCGTTCCTAGGAAACTATGCAGTTTTTTGTTTTTTTACGTGTTATTTCTTACATTAGTACCCCAGGTCATCTTAGGTTTCATTACATACAGTCGAGAAGAACTACTGAATATAAGATCAGCGTCAACTCGTACCATCAGTACGACCAAGAATATGTTTTCCGCGACGCGGATCCTGTGTTCTGCCTTACAAACAGGACAACGGAATGGATCGCATGCAGCGACCCAAGGAAAGGACTCCGAAAAAGAGGGAAACGAGGCGGTGTTCTGGTCAGACTCCGAAAAAGGGCACATCGCGCACCACTTCCCAGCATTCTTCTTGCCAATGTCCAGTCTCTTGACAACAAGGTTGACGAAATCCGAGCAAGGGTGGCATTCCAGAGGGACATCAGAGACTGCAACGTTCTCTGCTTCACGGAAACATGGCTTACTGGGAAGAGGCTATCCGATGCGGTGCAGCCAACGGGTTTCTCCACGCATCGCGCCGACAGAAACAAACATCTCTCTGGTAAGAAGAGTGGCGTATGCCTTATGACTAACGGGACATGGTGTGATGAAGGAAATATACAGGAACTCAAATCCTTCTGTTCACCTGATTTAGAATTCCTCACAATCAAATGTAGACCGCATTATCTTCCAAGAGAATTCTCTTCGATTATAATCACAGCTGTATATATCCCCCCCCCAAGCAGACACATCGATGGCTCTGAACAAACTTTATTTAACTCTTTGCAAACTGGAAACCATTTATCCGGAGGCTGCATTCATTGTAGCTGGGGATTTTAACAAAGCTAATCTGAAAACAAGACTCCCTAAATTTTATCAGCATATCGATTGCGCAACCAGGGGTGGTAAAACCTTGGATCATTGTTACTCTAACTTCCGCGACGCATATAAGGCCCTGCCCCGCCCCCCTTTCGGGAAAGCTGACCACGACTCCATTTTGTTGATCCCTGCCTACAGGCAGAAGCTAAAACAAGAGGCTCCCACGCTGAGGTCTGTCCAACGCTGGTCAGACCAAGCTGACTCCACACTCCAAGACTGCTTCCATCACGTGGACTGGGACATGTTTCGTATCGCGTCAGATGGAAATATTGACGAATACGCTGATTCGCTGTGCGAGTTCATTAGAACGTGCGTCGAAGATGTCGTTCCCATAGCAATGATGAAAACATTCCCTAACCAGAAACCGTGGATTGATGGCAGCATTCGCGTGAAACTGAAAGCGCGAACCACTGCTTTTAATCAGGGCAAGGTGTCTGGTAACATGTCCGAATATAAACAATGCAGCTATTCCCTCCGCAAGGCTATTAAACAAGCTAAGCGTCAGTACAGAGACAAAGTGGAATCTCAATTCAATGGCTCAGACACAAGAGGCATGTGGCAGGATCTACAGTCAATCACGGACTACAAGAAGAAAACCAGCCCAGTCACGGACCAGGATGTCTTGCTCCCAGGCAGACTAAATAGCTTTTTTGCCCGCTTTGAGGACAATACAGTGCCACTGACACGGCCTGCAACGAAAACATGCGGTCTCTCCTTCACTGCAGCCGAGGTGAGTAAGACATTTAAACGTGTTAACCCTCGCAAGGCTGCAGGCCCATACAGCATCCCCAGCCGCGCCCTCAGAGCATGTGCAGACCAGCTGGCTGGTGTGTTTACGGACATATTCAATCAATCCCTATACCAGTCTGCTGTTCCCACATGCTTCAAGAGGGCCACCATTGTTCCTGTTCCCAAGAAAGCTAAGGTAACTGAGCTAAACGACTACCGCCCCGTAGCACTCACTTCCGTCATCATGAAGTGCTTTGAGAGACTAGTCAAGGACCATATCACCTCCACCCTACCTGACACCCTAGACCCACTCCAATTTGCTTACCGCCCAAATAGGTCCACAGACGATGCAATCTCAACCACACTGCACACTGCCCTAACCCACCTGGACAAGAGGAATACCTATGTGAGAATGCTGTTCATCGACTACAGCTCGGCATTCAACACCATAGTACCCTCCAAGCTCGTCATCAAGCTCGAGACCCTGGGTCTCGACCCCGCCCTGTGCATCTGGGTACTGGACTTCCTGACGGGCCGCCCCCAGGTGGTGAGGGTAGGCAACAACATCTCCTCCCCGCTGATCCTCAACACGGGTGCCCCACAAGGGTGCGTTCTGAGCCCTCTCCTGTACTCCCTGTCCACCCACGACTGCGTGGCCACGCACGCCTCCAACTCAATCATCAAGTTTGCGGACGACACAACAGTGGTAGGCTTGATTACCAACAACGACGAGACGGCCTACAGGGAGGAGGTGAGGGCCCTCGGAGTGTGGTGTCAGGAAAATAACCTCACACTCAACGTCAACAAAACTAAGGAGATGATTGTGGACTTCAGGAAACAGCAGAGGGAACACCCCTATCCACATTGATGGAACAGTAGTGGAGAGGGTAGCAAGTTTTAAGTTCCTCGGCATACACATCACAGACAAACTGAATTGGTCCACTCACACTGACAGCGTCGTGAAGAAGGCGCAGCAGCGCCTCTTCAACCTCAGGAGGCTGAAGAAATTCGGCTTGTCACCAAAAGCACTCACAAACTTCTACAGATGCACAATTGAGAGCATCCTGGCGGGCTGTATCACCGCCTGGTACGGCAACTGCTCCGCCCTCAACCGTAAGGCTCTCCAGAGGGTAGTGAGGACTGCACAACGCATCACCGGGGGCAAACTACCTGCCCTCCAGGACACCTACACCTATATCACTAGCCACTTTAACTATGTCACTTTGTTTACTTTGTCTACACACTCATCTCATATGTATATACTGTACTCGATACCATCTACTGTATGCTGCTCTGTACCATCACTCATTCATATATCCTTATGTACATATTCCTTATCCCCTTACACTGTGTATAAGACAGTAGTTTTGGAATTGTTAGTTAGATTACTTGTTGGTTATCACTGCATTGTCGGAACTAGAAGCACAAGCATTTCGCTACACTCGCATTAACATCTGCTAACCATGTGTATGTGACAAATACAATTTGATTTGATTGATTTGATTTGTCAGCTCGGGGATTTGAACTCGCAACCTTTCGGTTACTACGCTCTAACCACTAGGCTACGCTGCCGCGTAAATGACATAGCTACAGTATGATACCGAGCATCTCATACACTTTACTGTCAGTCAGCTGTGACCTTGCTGTGGTTTCCCAGGAGGTCAAAATTCAGTTTTGGTCTCAGTAGGTCTCTACTCTTAGACAGCTGAGGGTTGATGGGAGGGATGGGCCGTCTCTCTATCTTCAGGCTACAGCAGATGTAGACCAGCGGGTGTGGAGACAACAAGTGGTGGCATCTCCTAACCTTCTCCACTGCACCTCCTCTACCTACCTCTCTCCTCCCCCTCCACCACACCTCCTTCTGGTCTCCCCATATTTCCTCTCCTCTCTATCCCTCCTCTCTCTGCTCTACCCATCTCCTCCTCTAGTTCCCTCCTCTCTCTGCTCTACCCATCTCCTCCTCTATTTCCCCCCTCTTTCTGCTCTACCCATCTCTCTTCCTCTATTTCCCTCCTCTTTCTGCTCTACCCATCTCTCCTCCTCTATTTCCCTCCTCTCTCTGCTCTACTCATCTCTCCTCCTCTATTTCCCTCCTCTCTCTGCTCTACCCATCTCCTCCTCTATTTCCCTCCTCTCTCTGCTCTATCCATCTCCTCTATTTCCCTCCTCTCTCTACTCTACTCATCTCTTCTCCTCTATTTCCCTCCTCTCTCTACTCTACTCATCTCTCCTCCTCTATTTCCCTCCTCTCTCTGCTCTACTCATCTCTCCTCCTCTATTTTCCTCCTCTCTCTGCTCTACTCATCTCTCCTCCTCTATTTCCCTCCTCTCTCTGCTCTACCCATCTCTCCTCCTCTATTTCCCTCCTCTCTCTGCTCTACTCATCTCTCCTCCTCTATTTCCCTCCTCTCTCTGCTCTACTCATTTCTCCTCCTCTATTTCCCTCCTCTCTCTGCTCTACTCATCTCTCCTCCTCTATTTCCCTCCTCTCTCTGCTCTACCCATCTCTCCTCCTCTATTTCCCTCCTCTCTCTGCTCTACCCATCTCTCCTCCTCTATTTCCCTCCTCTCTCTGCTCTACCCATCTCTCCTCCTCTATTTCCCTCCTCTCTCTGCTCTACCCATCTCTCCTCCTCTATTTCCCTCCTCTCTCTGCTCTACCCATCTCTCCTCCTCTATTTCCCTCCTCTCTCTGCTCTACCCATCTCTCCTCCTCTATTTCCCCTCCTCTCTGCTCTACCCATCTCCTCCTCCTGCTCTACCCATTTCCCTCCTTTCCCTCTCTGCTCTACTCATCTCTCCTCCTCTATTTCCCTCCTCTCTCTGCTCTACCCATCTCTCCTCCCCTCTCTTTCCCTCCTCCTCTATTTCCCTCTGCTCTACCCATCTCTCCTCCTCTATTTCCCTCCTCTCTGCTCTGCCCATCTACCCATCTCTCCTCCTCTCTTTCCCATCCTCTCCTCTGCCCTCCTCTCTCTGCCCATCTCTCTCCTCCTCTATTTCCCTCCTCTCTCTGCTCTACCCATCTCTCCTCCTCTATTTCCCTCCTCTCTCTGCTCTACTCATCTCTCCTCCTCTATTTCCCTCCTCTCTCTGCTCTACCCATCTCTCCTCCTCTATTTCCCTCCTCTCTCTGCTCTACCCATCTCTCCTCCTCTATTTCCCTCCTCTGCCTGCTCTATCCATATCTCCCTCTTCCACTTCCCCTTTCCAGCAAACCAAATAACAACCCCAACTCTTTCTTTCCTCCACCTGACCCAGATACAGTCAGATACAGTCCTGGTAGCCTCCTTCTCTCTTGTACTCTCTCTCCTTCTCTCGCTCACTCTCTTTCTTTCTCTCTTTCTGTCTCTAGTTATCCTGGTGTGTGATGCTCCAAAAAACAGAAACAGGTTCCGCCAGAGGCTTTGATCTGGCTCCAGGTCATCAACTGCAAGATCGTTTGAAAGACTTTTAACTCGGGACCGCATCAGCGACAAAGTCATCCACATAGCCTGATCCCAGATCTGTTTGTGCTGTTTTGAAAACTCCTATAGTCAATCGTCACACAAGCAGATCTGGCACCAGGCTCCATCATCCTGCCCACATCCAGACTGTGCCAGCTCTTGAGATATACAGGGCAATACACTGGTGATCGTCACACTCGCCAAGCCCATGTCACTGTGACCTCCTCAGTCATTTGTTCCTTTCACTGCTACTGTTCTACCAGGGAATTGGACTTTATTTGTTTTATTTACCTGAAAAAAATACCTCCGTAACTCCTCAACAATGGCTGCAGTCGAGGTGTGAGTATCATAAACCAGGGCAATGATTGTGCTGAGCCGAGTTGAATCGGTGTTTATGTGCCCCTCAGGCTGAATAGGTGTTTATGTGCCTCTCAGGTGGGCTGGTTGCCTCTCAGGCAGGTCACTGCCCCTCAGGCTGAATAGGTGTTTATCAGGCTAGCTGGATGTCACACCCTGATCTGTTTCACCCTGTCTTTGTGATTGTCTCCACCCCCCTCCAGGTGTCGCCCATCTTCTCCATTATCCCCTGGGTATTTATACCCGTGTTCTCTGTTTGTCTGTTGCCAGTTCGTCTTGTCTTTCCAGTCTTCCTGTTGCTCAAGTTCTGTTTCCTAGTTTTCCCGGTTCTGACCATTCTGTCTGTACTGACCCTGAGCCTGACTGACTCTGATCCCGAGCCTGTCATCCGTCCTGTACCTGCCTGACTCTGACCTGAGCCTGCCATCCGTCCTGTACCTGCCTGACTCTGACCTGAGCCTGCCATCCGTCCTGTACCTGCCTGACTCTGATCCCGAGCCTGTCATCCGTCCTGTACCTGCCTGACTCTGACCTGAGCCTGTCATCCGTCCTGTACCTGACTGACTCTGACCCCGAGCCTGTCATCCGTCCTGTACCTGACTGACTCTGACCCCGAGCCTGTCATCCGTCCTGTACCTGCCTGACTCTGACCTGAGCCTGCCATCCGTCCTGTACCTGCCTGACTCTGATCCCGAGCCTGTCATCCGTCCTGTACCTGCCTGACTCTGACCTGAGCCTGTCATCCGTCCTGTACCTGACTGACTCTGACCCCGAGCCTGTCATCCGTCCTGTACCTGACTGACTCTGACCTGAGCCTGCCATCCGTCCTGTACCTGCCTGACTCTGACCTGAGCCTGCCATCCGTCCTGTACCTGCCTGACTCTGACCTGATTATGAACCTCTCGATCTTCCCTTTACCCCATGTTATAATAAATGATTGAGAACTGTACTAGCCGTCTCCTGTGTCTGCATCTGGATCATATCCTGAGTCCTGATAGCTGGATACCCCACACGCAGGTCACTATCCTTCAGGCTGAATAGATGTCTATGTGCCTTTCAGGTGGGCTGGATACCCCTCACATAGGTCACTATCCCTCAGGTTGAATAGATGTCTATCAGGTGGGCTGGATACCCCTCACACAGGTCACTATCCCTCAGGCTGAATAGATGTCTATCAGGTGGGCTGGATACCCCTCAGGTTGAATAGATGTCTATCAGGCTGGCTGGATACCCCTCAGGTTGAATAGATGTCTATCAGGTGGGCTGGATACCCCTCAGGTTGAATAGATGTCTACCAGGTGGGCTGGATACCCCTCACGCAGGTCACTACCCCTCAGGTTGAATAGATGTCTATCAGGTGGGCTGGACACCCCTCAGGTTGAATAGATGTCTATCAGGTGGGCTGGATACCCCTCACACAGGTCACTACCCCTCAGGTTGAATAGATGTCTATCAGGTGGGCTGGACACCCCTCAGGTTGAATAGATGTCTATCAGGTGGGCTGGATACCCCTCAGGTTGAATAGATGTCTATCAGGTGGACTGGATACCCCTCAGGTTGAATAGATGTCTATCAGGTGGACTGGATACCCCTCAGGTTGAATAGATGTCTATCAGGTGGGCTGGATACCCCTCAGGTTGAATAGATGTCTATCAGGTGGACTGGATACCCCTCAGGTTGAATAGATGTCTATCAGGTGGGCTGGATACCCCTCAGGTTGAATAGATGTCTATCAGGTGGACTGGATACCCCTCAGGTTGAATAGATGTCTATCAGGTGGGCTGGATACCCCTCAGGTTGAATAGATGTCTATCAGGTGGACTGGATACCCCTCAGGTTGAATAGATGTCTATCAGGTGGGCTGGATACCCCTCAGGTTGAATAGATGTCTATCAGGTGGACTGGATACCCATCAGGTTGAATAGATGTCTATCAGGTGGGCTGGATACCCCTCAGGTTGAATAGATGTCTATCAGGTGGACTGGATACCCCTCAGGTTGAATAGATGTCTATCAGGTGGGCTGGATACCCCTCACGCAGGTCACTACCCCTCAGGTTGAATAGATGTCTATCAGGTGGGCTGGATACCCCTCACACAGGTCACTACCCCTCAGGTTGAATAGATGTCTATCAGGTGGGCTGGATACCCCTCACACAGGTCACTACCCCTCAGGTTGAATAGATGTCTATCAGGTGGGCTGGATACCCCTCACACAGGTCACTGCCCCTCAGGTTGAATAGATGTCTATGTGCCTCTATAATGACTGAAACCACTTTGCATTGAGATGACTAAACACTACAGCTCCCGTCACCTCTCTAACCACCCGGCCCCACACAGGGAACACAGTCAAATTTATAGATTTAATTCAAGCATTCCTTCATTTCTACAGATGAAAGCTTGTAAAATGAAAAAGCCTGGACGGAGGCCCGGTATGGAAATCATCCACACTGGTGAATGAATAATGGCCTCACTGTGTCCCAAATAGCATTACTGTTGACCGGGGAATAAGGTGTCCTCTCTGCTTTGGTAGGGTTTACTGTGTGTGTGTGTGTGTGTGTGTGTGTGTGTGTGTGTGTGTGTGTGTGTGTGTGTGTGTGTGTGTGTGTGTGTGTGCGTGCGTGTGTGTGTGTGTGCGTGTGTGTGTGTGTGTGTGTGTGTGTGTGTGTGCGTGTGTGTGTGTGTGTGTGTGCGTGTGTGGTCTGTGGGACTTAAGTAGTGAGTAGTGAACAGCAAAATGACGGTGAACAGCTCAGCCTTGTCATTCAGGGCCCATGAATCTGCTTCCAATGGGCCAGAGGGCCACGCTGTAGAACCTCTCTGATTTACAGCACAGCGGGTAATCAAGGAAATGGACCATAGATCTAACCTGCGTCCCCTCCTCTGTCCCAAATGCCACCCTATTCCCTGTGTAGTGCACTACTTTGGAGCAGGGTCCATAGACCCCTGGTCCAAAGTAGTGCACTATATAGGGAATAGGGTTCCATTTGGAACACAGTCATAGATCTAGCTTTGGTACAATGGTTTTGGCTGCATGACCGTTACTCGTGGAAGAATATATCCTATATATTAGCGGACGCAATATACACTGATTACACCAAACATTAGGAACACCTTCCTGATATTGACATGCACTATAATACTCAGCAAAGCAGAAACATGCCCGGAACACATTAGCTAAGATTCCCATCATATTTAGGATGAAAATGTTTCAAATTAAATATCATTGGAACGTTCAACAAACATTCCCCAACATCTATAACGACCACCACGGGACATTCCCCAACATCTATAACGACCACCGCGGAACATTCCCCAACATCTATAACGATCACCACGGAACATTCCCCAACATCTATAACGACCACCACGGAACATTCCCCAACATCTATAACAACCACCACAGAACATTCCCCAACATCTATAACGACCACCACAGAACATTCCCCAACATCTATAACGACCACCACGGAACATTCCCCAACATCTATAACGACTACCACAGAACATTCCCCAACATCTATAACGACCACCACGGAACATTCCCCAACATCTATAACGACCACCACTGAACATTCCCCAACATCTATAACGACCACCACGGGACATTCCCCAACATCTATAACGACCACAGCGGGACATTCCCCAACATCTATAACGACCACCACAGAACATTCCCCAACATCTATAACGACCACCACGGAACATTCCCCAACATCTATAACGACCACAACGGAACATTCCCCAACTACTATAACGACCACCACAGAACATTCCCCAACATCTATAACGACCACCACGGGACATTCCCCAACATCTATAACGACCACCACGGAACATTCCCCAACATCTATAACGATCACAGTGGGACATTCCCCAACATCTATAACAACCACCACAGAACATTCCCCAACATCTATAACGACCACCACAGAACATTCCCCAACATCTATAACGACCACAACGGAACATTCCCCAACTACTATAACGACCACCACAGAACATTCCCCAACATCTATAACGATCACAGTGGGACATTCCCCAACATCTATAACAACCACCACAGAACATTCCCCAACATCTATAACGACCACCGCGGAACATTCCCCAACATCTATAACGACCACCACAGAACATTCCCCAACATCTATAACGACCACCACAGAACATTCCCCAACATCTATAACGACCACCACAGAACATTCCCCAACATCTATAACGACCACCACAGAACATTCCCCAACATCTATAACGATCACAGTGGGACATTCCCCAAACGTTCTCAATAGGTTTGCAGGTCATGTAAAAATCAGACTCAGACTCAAACCGATCAGACTCAAACTGTGTAATGTAGTAGGGAGTTATAGTTTCCAACTGGCCAATATTCTGCATAGTTTAGCACAGAGAAAATGGTAATGAACTATAATGACCATAATCCATTGCACGCCTACTTGTCCGGATCTGTGCTGCTTTTACGCCGCCTACGTAAAAGAGACCGAAGAATGTGCGATCGAGAGGGATGGAGAGCAGAGGTATCTCTACCTGAAAATACATTATCTCAGTGATAGATAGTTGGTACTCAGCAGTCATAAAATTATGCCTCAATCATTTTGAAAATCTACTAAAACAGTGATTTTGTCAGACAGCAGCTCTACAGAGAAGTGTCCAAACCTAAATAAATACATAATAATAATAATAATAATAATAATAATAAATAAATAAAATAAAAAATGTAAAAAAGGCATTTTAATCACCTTACATAATTATATTTTATTTTTATTTATTTTAGTATTGTCCAAAACATAGCTATGGCGTTTTTAAAGAATGGTGATCAAGTAGATTTGAACCTGAGATCTGCCATGTTCAAGCCCAATACTTCAGTCTGCTGCGCAACCAGGATCCTAACGTTTATAGTGGATTTCACTTCGTACTGAAATCCTTAACTAGGACTACACTGTCTTAGTACATATTCACATCTATGTACACCTCATCACAATCTGCCAGGCAATAATTTAACATGATTTATGAAATCAACTTTGTAGGGAAAATAAAAGTCAAAACATCTGAATTTTACAGTAGAAGACTGGCAGAGCAAGAAAGTAGTTTTTCTAGACGTATTCATCCTCTCTGTACAAAGACAAAGATCCCAACCTGGAAGTCAGAGTACAGGTGTGAACAGCTGTAGTTATCCTCTCTGTACAAAGACAAAGATCCCAACCTGGAAGTCAGAGTACAGGTGTGAACAGCTGTAGTTATCCTCTCTGTACAAAGACAAAGATCCCAACCTGGAAGTCAGAGTACAGGTGTGAACAGCTGTAGTTATCCTCTCTGTACAAAGACAAAGATCCCAACCTGGAAGTCAGAGTACAGGTGTGAACAGCTGTAGTTATCCTCTCTGTACAAAGACAAAGATCCCAACATGGAAGTCAGAGTACAGGTGTGAACAGCTGCAGTTATACTCTCTGTACAAAGACAAAGATCCCAACCTGGAAGTCAGAGTACAGGTGTGAACAGCTGTAGTTATCCTCTCTGTACAAAGACAAAGATCCCAACCTGGAAGTCAGAGTACAGGTGTGAACAGCTGTATTCATCCTCTCTATACAAAGACAAAGATCCCAACCTGGAAGTCAGAGTACAGGTGTGAACAGCTGCAGTTATCCTCTCTGTACAAAGACAAAGGTCAGAGGGGGTTAGCTAGGTGTGGTTGGTAGGTCAGGTCAGGGGGGGTTAGCTAGGTGTGGTTGGTAGGTCAGGTCAGGGGGGGTTAGCTAGGTGTGGTTGGTAGGTCAGGTCAGGGGGGGTTAGCTAGGGGTGGTTGGTAGGTCAGGTCAGGGGGGGTTAACTAGGGGTGGTTGCAGGGGGTGGTTGTTGGGTCAGGAACCACGCTGACCTGTACCTGAACTGGCGGAGAGTTTGATTTCTCCCTCCCTCCCTCCCTCATGTCTCTCTTCCTCCCTCCCTCTATCCCTCATGTCTCTCTTCCTCCCTCCCTCCCTCCCTCATGTCTCTCTTCCTCCCTCCCTCCCTCCCTCATGTCTCTCTTCCTCCCTCCCTCTATCCTTCATGTCTCTCTTCCTCCCTCCCTCCCTCCCTCCCTCCCTCCCTCAT